>NW_017616603.1:0-5000 GCF_001879475.1 Ipomoea nil | reverse complement strand
CCGCCCTCCGCCCCTACGGCGCACCGTAATTCGTTAACGAACAGCTTACTAGACGATTGGACACGTGCCTCGGCAACTCACAACCTACTGACGGTATATTGCAGATTCACGTTTGCTCGATTGACCGAATTCACGTGCCAATGATGTTTTTTTGCATATCCGTCTCCGTCCGGTGCGCCGCCCCGCCTTGCGACTCCGATGGGTCTATGCCGGTCCCCAATAATACGTACGAGCGGCGGGAACACTCGTACGAGGCCTACGGGACGAGGGGGGCCCGTCCCAACACGTTCCGAAAAAAGTCGACCGGCACCTCAACTACCATACCCCCCCCTATAGTAGTTAAAAAAAAAAAAACCCCAGTGACAGCAGTAGACACGGTTTGTCCCGTAAATCACACGGTCATTTCGGGTGGTTCCGTGCATTTTTTTCAAATTTTATTGCATGGTCCTTTAGTTTAGAGCATTTTAACAATGCTTGGTAAATTTCAAAGCGTTTGGATGATTATTTCATTGAAAACGACGATGTCCAAATTTATGCCCAGCTGTCCGCAAAGTTCCTTGTCTGACTTAGCCAAGTACTTGGGATTGTTGGGAATGTGAGAGGAATATATGGCATTTCGTTTGCCTCACTAATTAAGTAGTACAATAAGCTCTAAAACAAATGTATATTCCATTTTGGCACGAGAACGACGTAAAACGACATAGGCCAAGGCATAACACACAACCGTCGTAAAAGTACTGGGGCGGCAGGCGGGTAAACCTCTGTTGCGTGAGATTTCCGCATCCGTCCGCAACTGTGCGCACTTTGGGCGCCCTCGTTCCGCATAAGTCCGCCACTTGGGCGACCGCGTTCCGCATAAGTCCGCAACCTCGGCACACCCCGTACCGCAACTGTCCGCAACCTCGGCCACCCCGTTCCGCAACTTTCCGCAACCTCGGCCACCCCGTTCCGCAACTTTCCGCAACCTCGGCCACCCCGTTCCGCAACATTCCGCAACCTCGGCCACCCCGTTCCGCAACTTTCCGCAACCTCGGCCACCCCGTTCCGCAACTTTCCGCAACCTCGGCACACCCGTACCGCAACTTTCCGCAACCTCGGCACCCCCGTACCGCAAACTTTCCGCAACCTCGGCCACCCCGTTCCGCAACTTTCCGCAACCTCGGCACACCCGTACCGCAACTTTCCGCAACTTGGGCACCCTCGTACCGCATAAGTCCGCAACCTCGGCACCCTCGTACCGCATAATTCCGCAACTTGGGCACCCTCGTACCGCAACTTTCCGCAACCTCGGCACCCCCGTTCCGCATAAGTCCGCAACTTGGGCACCCTCGTACCGCAACTTTCCGCAACTTGGGCACCCCCGTACCGCAACTTTCCGCAACTTGGGCACCCTCGTACCGCAACTTTCCGCAACTTGGGCACTCTCGTACCGCAACTATCCGCAACTTAGGCACCCTCGTACCGCAACTTTCCGCAACCTCGGCACCCCCGTTCCGCATAAGTCCGCAATTTGGGCACCCTCGTACCGCAACTTTCCGCAACTTGGGCACTCTCGTGCCGCAACTTTCCGCAACTTGGGCACCCTCGTACCGCATAATTCCGCAACTTGGGCACCCTCGTACCGCATAATTCCGCAACCTCGGCACCCTCGTTCCGCATAAGTCCGCAACTTGGGCACCCTCGTACCGCATAATTCCGCAACTCGGCACCCTCGTTCCGCATAAGTCCGCAACTTGGGCACCCTCGTACCGCATAAGTCCGCAACCTCGGCACCCTCGTTCCGCATAAGTCCGCAACTTGGGCACCCTCGTACCGCATAAGTCCGCAACCTCGGCACCCTCGTTCCGCATAAGTCCGCAACTTGGGCACCCTCGTACCGCATAAGTCCGCAACCTCGGCACCCTCGTACCGCATAATTCCGCACTTGGGCACCCTCGTACCGCATAAGTCCGCAACCTCGGCACCCTCGTACCGCATAATTCCGCAACCTCGGCACCCTCGTTCCGCATAAGTCCGCAACTTGGGTACACTCGTACCGCATAATTCCGCAACCTCGGACCCTTGTTCCGCATAAGTCCGCAACTTAGGCACCCTCGTAGCACAACTTAGGCACCCTCGTACCGCATGAGTCCGCAACTTAGGCACCCTCGTACCGCATAAGTCCGCAACTTAGGCACCCTCGTACCGCATCAGTCCGCAACTTGGGCACACTCGTTCCGCATGAGTCCGCAACTTAGGCACCCTCGTACCGCATAAGTCCGCAACTTAGGCACCCTCGTACCGCATCAGTCCGCAACTTGGGCACCCTCGTACCGCATAAGTCCGCAACTTAGGCACCCTCGTACCGCATCAGTCCGCAACTTGGGCACCCTCGTACCGCATAATTCGCAACCTCGGCACCCTCGTTCCGCATAAGTCCGCAACTTGGGCACCCTCGTTCCGCACAAGTCCGCACCTTGGGTACACTCGTACCGCATAATTCCGCAACCTCGGCACCCTTGTTCCGCATAAGTCCGCAAACTTAGGCACCCTCGTTGCGCAACTTAGGCACCCTCGTACCGCATGAGTCCGCAACTTAGGCACCCTCGTACCGCATAAGTCCGCAACTTAGGGCACCCTCGTACCGCATCAGTCCGCAACTTGGGCACACTCGTTCCGCATGAGTCCGCAACTTAGGCACACTCGTTCCGCATATGCCCGCAACTTAGGCACCCTCGTACCGCATCAGTCCGCAACTTGGGCACACTCGTTCCGCATGAGTCCGCAACTTAGGCACACTCGTTCCGCATATGCCCGCAACGTAGGCACACTCGTTCCGCATAAGGCCGCAACTTCGGCACACTCGTTCCGCATAAGTCCGCAACTTAGGCACCCTTGTTCCGCACAAGTCCGCAACTTCGGCACACTCGTTCCGCAACTGTCCGCAAGTTAGGCACCCTTGCTCCGCATAAGTCCGCAACTGTCCGCAACTTAGGCACCCTCGTTGCGCAACTTAGGCACACTCGTTCCATATGCCCGCAACGTAGGCACACTCGTTCCGCATATGCCCGCAACGTAGGCACACTCGTTCCGCAACTGTCCGCAAGTTAGGCAAACTTAGGCACCATCGTCCTGCATGAGTCCTCAACTTAGGCACACTCGTTCCGCATATGCCCGCAACGTAGGCACCATCGTTCCGCATAAGTCCGCAACGTAGGCACCAACGTTCTGCATAAGTCCGCAACATAGGCACGCTAGTTCCGCACAAGTCCGGCACTTAGGCACGCTCGTTCCGCACAAGTCCGCTACTTAGGCACGCTCGTTCCGCATGAGTCCGCAACTTAGGCACACTCGTTCCGCATGAGTCCGCAACTTAGGCACACTCGTTCCGCATATGCCCGCAACGTAGGCACACTCGTTCCGCATATGCCCGCAACGTAGGCACACTCGTTCCGCACAAGTCCGGCGCTTAGGCACGCTTGTTCCGCACAAGTCCGCAACATAGGCACGCTAGTTCCGCACAAGTCCGGCACTTAGGCACGCTCGTTCCGCACAAGTCCGGCACTTAGGCACGCTCGTTCCGCACAAGTCCGGCACTTAGGCACGCTCGTTCCGCACAAGTCCGCTACTTAGGCACGCTCGTTCCGCATGAGTCCGCAACTTAGGCACACTCGTTCCGCATGAGTCCGCAACTTAGGCACACTCGTTCCGCATATGCCCGCAACGTAGGCACACTCGTTCCACAAGTCCGGCACTTAGGCACGCTCGTTCCGCACAAGTCCGGCACTTAGGCACGCTCGTTCCGCACAAGTCCGCAACTTAGGCACGCTCGTTCCGCACAAGTCCGCTACTTAGGCACACTCGTTCCGCATAAGTCCGCAAGTTAGGCACCCTCGTTCCGCATAAGTCAGCAACTTAGGCACACTCGTTCCCCATAAGCCCGCAAAGTAGGCACCATCGTTCTGCATAAGTCCGCAACTTAGGCACCATCGTTCCGCATAAGTCCGCAACGTACCCAACATTCTGCATAAGTCCGCAACGTAGGCACCAACGTTCTGCATAAGTCCGCAACATAGGCACGCTAGTTCCGCATAAGTCCGCAACATAGGCACGCTAGTTCGCACAAGTCCGGCACTTAGGCACTCGTTCCGCATGAGTCCGCAACTTAGGCACACTCGTTCCGCATGAGTCCGCAAGTTAGGCACCCTCGTTCCCCATAAGCCCGCAAAGTAGGCACCATCGTTCTGCATAAGTCCGCAACTTAGGCACCATCGTTCCGCATAAGTCCGCAACTTAGGCACCATCGTGCTGCATAAGTCCGCAATGTAGGCACCATCCGTTCCGCAACAGTCCGCACTTAGGCACCATCGTTCCGCATGAGTCCGCAACCTAGGCACTAACGTTGCGCATAAGTCAGCAACTTAGGCACACTCGTTCCCATAAGCCCGCAACGTAGGCACCATCGTTCCGCATAAGTCCGCAACTTAGGCACCATCGTGCTGCATAATTCCGCAATGTAGGCACCATCCGTTCCGCAACAGTCCGCACTTAGGCACCATAGGCACCTCGTCCCCACCTTCGTCCGCAACTTAGGCACCTCGTCCCCACCTTCGTCCGCAACTTAGGCACCGCCGTCCGCACTTAGCCACTTAGTACGGAACTCTGTCCGCACTTAGGTACCATCGTGCCTCATCTGTCCGCAACGTAGGCACCAACACAGTGATGTTCGAGTGAAACGTGGCTAAGTCCTTGGCCACTAAACACTTGTACACAGAACTTGAAACTTGTGAATACTTTGACACTTAGCCATTTTTTCAAGCCTTTGTTTCTTGATTGAGCGCTTAACCACTTAGACATCCTAACCATTCTTGGAATTGTAACCTCTCGCGTAATAGTGTGGATTGAATTGGATTTCATAGGGAGTGATGAGATGTGGATTGGATATGAGGGACGAATCGGAGACGACAAAGGGCCCTGAATCTTCAGAGGACGTTGGCAGCAAGCCACTTACCCCTTACAAT
>NW_017616602.1:0-4741 GCF_001879475.1 Ipomoea nil | reverse complement strand
TTCTTGGCGCTCTTTGGGGTGGTGGGGCGTTCGCCTTGTGGGCGGCGTTCTCGGTGCTCCTCCGTTCCCTCTTTCTCGCTCTCGGGCTCTTCTTTCGGGTCTCCTCCTCTTGGCTTCGGGGTTGGGTTTCTCTCGGCGGGCCCCTGGGCTCCGGTGGGCCTTTTTCCCTCCTTCCTCCTTCTCCTTTCTTCTTTCTCTGGGCTCTTCCTTCCTTCCTTCCTTGGTTTTCGGCCTCGTCCCCCGGGGTGTTCCCCTCTCCCCCCTTCCCCGGCCGCTTCGTCCCCGCCGCTTGGCCCTTGGTGCCCGGTTTTCTCTTCGTTCCCTGGCGTGCCCCGCTCGGGCTCCCGCTCCTTCCTTGTGTCCTTCCGTTCCCCTGTTGCTTCCTCGGTCCCGTGGTTGGTCCCGCGGCCTTTCCCCCTTTCTCTGCCTCGGTTCCGGGTCTTTCTTGTCTTGGTGTCCCGGCTTCTTCCGGGTTTCTCTTCGTCTCCTCGTGCCTCGTCGCGGTCTCCGGTCTCGTGTTGGCGTCCGTGGCTTGGCTCGTGTCTGTCTTTCTTTCGCTGCGCTCCGTGGCCCCCGTTGTGTCCTCGTTCTCGTTCGCTGGGTCCGGCGCGGCGGTCGGCCCCGTCCCCGCTTCTCTCCCGCTTTCGTCCGGCCCGCTGCCTCGGGGGCTGCGTTTTCCTTTTCTTCCGCCCCTCCTTCCTCCTCGTGTGGGCGCGCTCCTTCGCCCGCCCTTGTCCCCGCGGTTGCCTTCGGCTTGTTTCCTCTTTCGGTCGGCGTCCGCCTTCTGGCGGTCTTGGGCGGCCTTCCTCCTTTCCTGGCTGTGTTTGCCCTTCGCTCTGGTGTCTTGTCGGTCTTGGGGGCCCCGTGTTCCCGGTTGCCCCTCTCTTCCCCCCTCCTGGGGTTCTCCCTTTCTGCCCCTCCCGTGCTTCGTCGGGTGCCCTGCGCCTGCTCGCGTGGTCGCTGTTGTTGTCTGCGCCCTCGCTGCGGTCTCGGTGTTCTTCCCCTGTCCCTCGGCCGTCTCGTGTGCCGGCTCTTCGCCTGTCCTCGCGGGTTTGGCTGGTTCTCTCGTTTGGCCGTCTGTGGTGGGGTGCCCGGCTGTGCTTCGTTTTCGTTGCGTCCCCCCGCCGCTTGTCGCGCTTTCCCGCCTTGTGCGCGGCCCCTGGCCTCTCTCTCGGCCCCCCTGTTTCGGGGGCCTCCGTGGTCTTTCCCTCCTCGGTTTCTGTCGGCTTGGGCTCGTTGCGTCCTTGTCCCTGTTTCCTTCCTGGCCCTGCCTCGTGCCGTTTTGGTCCGCCGCTCCCCTCTGCCCCCGCTTTTGTCCTTGCCGGTTCTTGTTGGGGGTCCCCCTCCGCCGCCGTCCCTGGCTCTGGCCTCCCCTTTTCCTTGTGGTCTTTCCCGGGGTTGTCCGCGCCCCTTGGGCTTGCCTCGTTCCGCCTTTCCTCTTTGGCCCTTCCGGCCCCTGGCCCCGCCCTCTGCGCTTTCCTTCTTCCTGTTTGGCCCCCCCCCGTTCTCCTTCCGTCTTGGTCTCCCTTGTCCCCTCCTGGGTGGCCCGCGTCCGGGGCGTTGTGTCCTTCCTCCCCGCTCCGTTGTTTCCCGTGCGGGTGCGTTGCGGGTCCCCCCCCTTCCTTTGTCCCGGCGGCTCCCGTCCGGGCGTGCTTCGCCGGGGCCTTCCTTCCCTTGGGTTCGGTCGTGGCGCTCTTCTCTCGTTCCGGGTCCTGGTGTTGCCCTGCTTTGCTCTCCTCGCCGCGGGCGGGTCTGGCTTGCGTGTTGCGTCGGTCGGCCTTGGGCGGGTTTGTCCTTGCTCTCTTCTTTCCCCGTGTCGTTTTTGGCCGTCCCTGTCCCGTTGGTCCGGTCGGCCCCCCGTGGTGTTGCGGGCCTGGTTCGTCTTTCGGCTTCGGGCGTCTGCCCCGCCGTTGGCTTTTCCCTCGTGGTCTTGGCTGTCTCGGTCGTCGTCTTTTCTGCGTTCTCGCCCCCTTCGTTGTCTCCTGTTTCGGTCCTTTTGGGTGCCGCTGTCCTTTCCGCTCTTCTGGTCGGTGTCGCTTTTGCCTTGTCCCCCCTCCCGGTCGTGCCTCCCGCTTTTTCGTGCGCCCCCGCTCGCGGCTCGTTCGCGGTCCTGGGTGGGGTCCTTTTCTTCGTGGGTTTTGCGTTGCCTGGCTGCGTCTGCTCTTCCCTTCCCTTTTGCCTCCGCCCGCCTCCCCCCCCTTTCTTGGCTGCCTCGCTGTCGCCCTCGCCTTCTTCCGTTCCGGCGGGGCTGGCTCGCCCGGGCGCCGTGGTTCGCTTGTCCTTTCCTTCTTGGCCGGCTGCGCTGCCGTCGTTGTCCCCTCGGCCGGGGGTTTCCTTTTTCCTGCGCTTCCTGCGGGGTTGGGCTCTCTTGGTGCCGTCGGGTCCCCCCTCCTGTCGTCCCCGCCCGGCCTCCGCCGCTTCGGCCCTCCGCGCGTGCGCTTGGCGTGGTCCCTTCTTTCCCGGCGCGCCTCTTCGCGGGGTCCCCCCTGCTCCCTTCTTTGGTTCTTCCGTGGCCCCCGCCGGCTCCGCTGTCTTGCCCGCCTTCGCCCTTGGCGCCTTTCGCGTCCCGTTGGTTTTCTCTGCGGGTTTGTCGTGCTCTCCGCCGGTGCTTCTCCTGTCTTCTTTCTTTCGGGCGTCGCCTCGGCTGTCGTCCCTGCCCCCCTGCCGCCGTCCTCCCGGTGCGGTCGGCCTCCTCGCTTCCTGCGGTCCCTGCCTCTGGCGGGTGCGTTCGTGCGGCCGCCGGGCCTTCCGGTCCCCTCGTCGTGGCCGTCCCGTGTTCGGCCGGCCGTTTTCTGGCTGTCCGGTTTGGCCCCTTGGCTTTGCTGCTCTCCGGCTCTTCGGTCGCTCTCGCGCCTCCCCCTGCCCCCTTCCGTTGGTCGCCTCCGTCCTCTCTCCGGGGCCGGGGGTCCCTCTTCTTTCTTGTCCCTTGGTTGCGTTCCCTGTCGTCGCTGCCTCGGCGCCTGCTCCCCTCCTTTTTCTTCCCGCCTCGTCCCGGTGCTCCCCTGGGGCGGTGCTGGGTCGGCTCTCCCCCTTCTCTCGTCGTTCCTGGCGTTGCGTTTTCCGTTCTTTCCTTTCCTTTGGTGCTCGTCTGTCGGGTGGTTTCGCGCTCGGGGCGGCGCCCGGTGTGCGGTCTCTGGTGCCCTCGCCCTCTCTGGCCGGGGGTGCCCCGGGCCTTTCGTCCGGCCGCCGTCGGTGCCCTCGTTTCCCCCTGGGCTGGCTCGTGGTTCGCGTCTTTTGGCGTTGCGGTCTTCGCCTGCGCCTCCGCCGGCCTCGTTTCCTTGGCCCCGCTCCTTCTTCCTTTTCCTCCTGTTTCCCCGCTTGCTCCCCGGCTCCTGGCGGCTCCTGCGGTCTGCCCCCTCTTTCCGTTTGGTCCTCGTCGGCCCCCTTTCTGCTCTCCGCCCCCGCTTTGCGCTTGGCCTTTCCCTCGCCCGTCCCTGCCCCCGCTTCCTTGCCTCCCCTCCCGTTGGCCCTGGCTTCGGTTGCTGGGCCCTTCCCCTCCTTGCCTGGTGCTTTCCCCTGCTCGTCCCTGCGCTCCCCTTTTCTGCTCTCGCCTGCGGCCCCCTTGCCTTGGCGCCGGCCCTTGGTGCTGGCGTTCCGGCCGCGCTGGGCGGCGCCTTCGGTTGCTCTCCCTGCGTTGGTCGCCCCCGCGTCCCCTCGTCTGGTGGCTGGGGTGGCGTGCCCTCGGCCCGTTCCGGCGCCTCTGTTGCTCTCTCCGCCCCTGGCCTTGCTTCGGGTGCGGCTCCTCCCCCGGGCCGTCGGCGTGCTGGCCCGGCCCCGTGGGTGGTTTTGGGTTTTTCGGCTCTTTGGTGGGCCTTGGGCGCCTTCTTTCGGGCTTCCTTTTCTCCCCCCGTTGTGTCCCTTGGGGCGGGTTCGTTCCCTGTTGTCGTTGCCCCGCCTTGGCGTCGGCTTCTCCGCGGGTTTTGGTTCTTGGGCGGCCCCGGCCCTCTGGTGTTCGGGGTTCCGGCCTGCTCCGCCTTTCCTGCCTTTGCTCCCCTCGGTGGCTCCTCGCTCGGGGGTGCGGCGCGCCCGTTGGCCGCCTCGTTGGTCGTCTTCTGCGCCTGGGGCTGCCCTTGTCTTCGCTGGCGGCCTTCCTCGCGTGTGGCGGCTTTCCGGTGGTTGGGGTCGCCCCGTTCTCGTCCCGTGTTTTTCGGCCTTCCCCGTCGCCTCCGGGGTCGTTTCGTCCGTCGGTCCCTCCTGGCCCCCCCGCTGTCGGCCTCGTGTCTGCCGTCGCCGGCGGCTCTCCCGCCTTGGCGGTGTTCGGGGCCTTGGGTTGCCCTGCCTCCCCTGTCGCCGGTCTCCCTCCCTTCCTCGCGGGTCGTGGGGTCTTCGTCTCCCGCGCCGGTGGGCGGTTGGTGTGCCGCGCCTTGGTGGTGGCTTTCCCCGTTCTCGTTCGTTGGTCGCGGTTGGGCCTGCCCGTCCTTCGTGCCTGGGCGCTTTGGGCCCGGCGTTGTCGCTTCTGCGTCCGGCGTTCCTGCGTCGGGTCTCGGTGTTCCTGTCTGTTTCTTCTTGGGTGCCCTCCTGGTGGTTCCCGGTTGCTCTTCTTTTGTGTTTTCCCCTTGCTGTCCTCGGCGCGCGTTTCTTCCTCTTCGCGCGGGCTGCCGTGCGGGGCGTGCTGTGTCGGTTTCTCCCTCTCCCCGCGCGTCCTCCGCTTCCTGCGCCCTCTGTTCCTCCGTCCCTCGCGTTCCCGCCTCCTGTCCTCCGTCCGGTCCCGCGTCTTTCCCTCGGGTCCCCCTTCGGCTCT
>NW_017616600.1:17500-19865 GCF_001879475.1 Ipomoea nil | reverse complement strand
GAGGAAGCCCTCGAGGAGTGGAATCCTCGATCAATGCAATACCATACCTCTTGCGAGGTGGGTCAGCCCCCACGTCCGTCCGGAGCACAATCATCCTCTAACGAACAGCTTACTAGACGGTTGGAAACGGGTCTCGGTAACTCACAACCTACTACGGTATGTTGCAGATTCACGGTTGCTCGATTGACCGACAACCCCGCGCCAACGACGTTTTTTTTTGCATGTCCGTCTCCCTCAGTGCCCCGCGTCGATAGTTACGAAAGGTAACTACCGAATTTCCATCTCGCCGTACGCATTGGTTGTGAGTCCGTCGCGCATCGGGTGGAGGAAGACCTCGAGGAGTGAAAGTCCTCGATCAATACAACACCATACCTCTTGCGAGGTGGGTCAGCCCCAAGTCCGACGCTAAGACAACGCCCGTTGCGCTTGGGCAGATTCGTAGCGAGCGCACAATCATCCTTTAACGGACAGCTTACTAGACGGGTGGACACTGGTGTCGGTAACTTACAAGCCTACTGACGGTATATTGCAGATTCACGGTTGTTTTTTTGCCCAACTTGTTCCACGGCCGTTTTTTTGCATGTCCGTCTCGGTCAGATCCGGACGTGTCGTCGAACGAGTGCTGTGGAGGAAGCCCTCGAGGAATGAAAGGCCTCGAGCAATACAATATTTCTATCCTCTTGCGAGGTCGGTCAACCCCCACGCCCGACGACACGTACGCTGCACTGCGCTACGCTGGGCGGGTTCATTGCGAACGCCCGCCCTCCGCCCCTACGGCGCACCGTAATTCGTTAACGAACAGCTTACTAGACGATTGGACACGTGCCTCGGCAACTCACAACCTACTGACGGTATATTGCAGATTCACGTTTGCTCGATTGACCGAATTCACGTGCCAATGATGTTTTTTTGCATGTCCGTCTCCGTCCGGTGCGCCGCCCCGCCTTGCGACTCCGATGGGTCTATGCCGGTCCCCAATAATACGTACGAGCGGCGGGAACACTCGTACGAGGCCTACGGGACGAGGGGGGCCCGTCCCAACACGTTCCGAAAAAAGTCGACCGGCACCTCAACTACCATACCCCCCCTATAGTAGTTAAAAAAAAAAAAAAACCCAGTGACAGCAGTAGACACGGTTTGTCCCGTAAATCACACGGTCATTTCGGGTGGTTTCCGTGCATTTTTTTTCAAATGTTATTGCATGGTCCTTTAGTTTAGAGCATTTTAACAATGCTTGGTAAATTTCCAAAGCGTTTTGGATGATTATTTCATTGAAAACGACGATGTCCAAATTTATGCCCAGCTGTCCGCAAAGTTCCTTGTCTGACTTAGCCAAGTACTTGGGATTGTGGGAATGTGAGAGGAATATATGGCATATCGTTTGCCTCACTAATTAAATAGTACAATAAGCTCTAAAACAAATGTATATGCCATTTTGGCACCGAGAACGACGTAAAACGACATAGGCCAAGGCATAACACAGAACCGTCGTAAAAGTACTGGGGTGGCAGGCGGGTAAACCTCTGTTGCGTGATATTTTCCGCATCCGTCCGCAACTGTGCGCAATTTGGGCGCCCTCGTTCCGCATAAGTCCGCAACCTCGGCACCCTCGTTCCGCATAAGTCCGCAAACCTCGGCACCCCCGTTCCGCATAAGTCCGCAACTTGGGCACCCTCGTACCGCAACTTTCCGCAACCTCGGCACCCCTCGTACCGCAACTTTCCGCAACCTCGGCACCCTCGTACCGCAACTTTCCGCAACCTCAGCACACCCGTACCGCAACTTTCCGCAACCTCGGCACACCCGTTCCGCATAAGTCCGCAACCTCGGCACCCCCGTACCGCAATTTTCCGCAACTTGGGCACTCTCGTACCGCATAAGTCCGCAACTTGGGCACCCTCGTACCGCAACTTTCCGCAACCTCGGCACCCCCGTACCGCAATTTTCCGCAACCTCGGCCCACCCGTACCGCAACTTTCCGCAACCTCGGCCCACCCGTACCGCAACTTTCCCGCAACCTCGGCACCCCCCGTACCGCAATTTTCCGCAACGTCGGCCCACCCGTACCGCAATTTTCCGCAACCGTCGGCCCACCCGTACCGCAACTTTCCGCAACCTCGGCACCCCCGCTACCGCAACTTTCCGCAACCTCGGCACCCCCGTACCGCAACTTTCCGCAACCTCGGCACACCCGTACCGCAACTTTCCGCAACCTCGGCACACCCGTACCGCAACTTTCCGCAACCTCGGCACACCCGTACCGCAACTTTCCGCAACCTCGGCACACCCGTACCGCAACTTTCCGCAACCTCGGCACCCTCGTACCGCATAAGTCCGCAACCTCGGCACCCTCGTACCGCATAAG
>NW_017616600.1:5000-7500 GCF_001879475.1 Ipomoea nil | reverse complement strand
GGACAGCTTACTAGACGGGTGGACACTGGTGTCGGTAACTTACAAGCCTACTGACGGTATATTGCAGATTCACGGTTGTTTTTTTGCCCAACTTGTTCCACGGCCGTTTTTTTGCATGTCCGTCTCGGTCAGATCCGGACGTGTCGTCGAACGAGTGCTGTGGAGGAAGCCCTCGAGGAATGAAAGGCCTCGAGCAATACAATATTTCTATCCTCTTGCGAGGTCGGTCAACCCCCACGCCCGACGACACGTACGCTGCACTGCGCTACGCTGGGCGGGTTCATTGCGAACGCCCGCCCTCCGCCCCTACGGCGCACCGTAATTCGTTAACGAACAGCTTACTAGACGATTGGACACGTGCCTCGGCAACTCACAACCTACTGACGGTATATTGCAGATTCACGTTTGCTCGATTGACCGAATTCACGTGCCAATGATGTTTTTTTGCATGTCCGTCTCCGTCCGGTGCGCCGCCCCGCCTTGCGACTCCGATGGGTCTATGCCGGTCCCCAATAATACGTACGAGCGGCGGGAACACTCGTACGAGGCCTACGGGACGAGGGGGGCCCGTCCCAACACGTTCCGAAAAAAGTCGACCGGCACCTCAACTACCATACCCCCCCTATAGTAGTTAAAAAAAAAAAAACCCCAGTGACAGCAGTAGACACGGTTTGTCCCGTAAATCACACGGTCATTTCGGGTGGTTCCGTGCATTTTTTTTCAAATGTTATTGCATGGTCCTTTAGTTTAGAGCATTTTAACAATGCTTGGTAAATTTCAAAGCGTTTGGATGATTATTTCATTGAAAACGACGATGTCCAAATTTATGCCCAGCTGTCCGCAAAGTTCCTTGTCTGACTTAGCCAAGTACTTGGGATTGTTGGGAATGTGAGAGGAATATATGGCATATCGTTTGCCTCACTAATTAAATAGTACAATAAGCTCTAAAACAAATGTATATGCCATTTTGGCACGAGAACGACGTAAAACGACATAGGCCAAGGCATAACACAGAACCGTCGTAAAAGTACTGGGGTGGCAGGCGGGTAAACCTCTGTTGCGTGATATTTTCCGCATCCGTCCGCAACTGTGCGCAATTTGGGCGCCCTCGTTCCGCATAAGTCCGCAACCTCGGCACCCTCGTTCCGCATAAGTCCGCAACCTCGGCACCCCCGTTCCGCATAAGTCCGCAACTTGGGCACCCTCGTACCGCAACTTTCCGCAACCTCGGCACCCTCGTACCGCAACTTTCCGCAACCTCGGCACCCTCGTACCGCAACTTTCCGCAACCTCAGCACACCCGTACCGCAACTTTCCGCAACCTCGGCACACCCGTTCCGCATAAGTCCGCAACCTCGGCACCCCCGTACCGCAATTTTCCGCAACTTGGGCACCCTCGTACCGCATAACTTTCCGCAACTTGGGCACCCTCGTACCGCAACTTTCCGCAACCTCGGCACCCCCGTACCGCAATTTTCCGCAACCTCGGCCCACCCGTACCGCAACTTTCCGCAACCTCGGCCCACCCGTACCGCAACTTTCCGCAACCTCGGCACCCCCGTACCGCAATTTTCCGCAACGTCGGCCCACCCGTACCGCAATTTTCCGCAACGTCGGCCCACCCGTACCGCAACTTTCCGCAACCTCGGCACCCCCGTACCGCAACTTTCCGCAACCTCGGCACCCCCGTACCGCAACTTTCCGCAACCTCGGCACACCCGTACCGCAACTTTCCGCAACCTCGGCACACCCGTACCGCAACTTTCCGCAACCTCGGCACACCCGTACCGCAACTTTCCGCAACCTCGGCACCCCTCGTACCGCATAAGTCCGCAACCTCGGCACCCTCGTACCGCATAAGTCCGCAACCTCGGCACCCTCGTACCGCATAAGTCCGCAACCTCGGCACCCTCGTACCGCATAAGTCCGCAACCTCGGCACCCTCGTACCGCATAAGTCCGCAACCTCGGCACCCTCGTTCCGCATAAGTCCGCAACTTGGGCACCCTCGTACCGCAACTTTCCGCAACTTGGGCACTCTCGTACCGCAACTTTCCGCAACTTGGGCACTCTCGTACCGCAACTTTCCGCAACTTGGGCACCCTCGTACCGCAACTTTCCGCAACTTGGGCACCCTCGTACCGCAACTTTCCGCAACTTGGGCACTCTCGTACCGCAACTTTCCGCAACTTGGGCACCCTCGTACCGCAACTTTCCGCAACTTGGGCACCCTCGTACCGCAACTTTCCGCAACTTGGGCACCCTCGTACCGCATAATTCCGCAACCTCGGCACCCTCGTTCCGCATAAGTCCGCAACCTCGGCACCCTCGTACCGCATAATCCGCAACCTCGGCACCCTCGTACCGCATGAATCCGCAACTTAGGCACCAACGTTGCGCATGAGTCCGCAACTTAGGCACCAACGTTGCGCATGAGTCCGCAACTTAGGCACCAACGTTGCGCATGAGTCCGCAACTTAGGCACCAACGTTGCCGCATGA
>NW_017616599.1:0-21071 GCF_001879475.1 Ipomoea nil | reverse complement strand
AGATTAATTAATTTCATTTTGAAATCATTGCTTCACATATTTGAATTATTTATTTTTTCTTTAATTATTATAAACAGAAATGATATTGTAGAAATTAATTAATGATACTTATTAATTTGTATTTTTAAAAAAATATTAATTTACACATGTTATTAGGGTTAAATTTTTTTTTTTTTAAATTATTTATTATTAGTAAGTATTTTTTTTTTAAAATATTTCTGGCAACCCAAAACACTCCCTTAGTTTCTCTCAAAAACTAATAAAGAAAAATCATTACACTAATAAAATTAAAGTAAATCTAATCATGCAATATTTATTTGTAACTGTATATTAATTTCATTTTGAAATCATTGGTTCACATATTTGATTTATTATTTTTTTCTTTAATTATTATAAACAGAAATGATTTTGTACTAATTTTTGACATTTATCCAATTGTATTTTTAAAAATATAGTGTTTTACTCGTTCGTTGCACGAAAAATTTTTGTTATTAAGAATTTAAAATCGAAAATAGACAAAAATGAAAAGATGTTAAAGTATACAATATAATAATATAGTTGGACTTTTATATATTTAGTCAAGTATCTATTTTCATAACATACAAAATTTAAAATTTGTATGGTTAATATAATCTATAATCATTACATATTTAGATAAATTTAAAAAAAAAATCACATAATTAAGTTTATTTATTCCAAATTATATTTCATATATATTATAATTCTAAAAATATGAATAATAACTAACAAAATTATATATACTTAGAAATCAATAAAAAAAAATTTTAAAATTTGATGAGTAAACTTAAACTCTAATCAGACGCATTTCCTTATATGATTGTATAATACATTGTATATACGATATATATTATATATATATATATATATATATATATAGGAAAATTATATAATATAATTCATTAATTATAATTTATATTGATAGATTTTATTGAGTGGTTAGCATTATTAGGATCGTTAGAATAATTCTATGTTAGTTTCCTATCATTTAGCTATTCTTTGTGTATATAAGCCTGTAACCTCATTCCCTAAAATACACTGAACTAAACACTATTATGTGCACTAATCGATTTATATTTAAAAGTTACATTTAGAAATTAAAAAAAAGTAACATTTAAATTTTGTATTATTATTAGTATAGTGCATAAGTTTATGTATGTATTTATCTAAAAAAAAAGTGTATGTATGTATATTTTTAAAAAATTATAAATATTCATGCTTTTTTAATTTTATAATTTCATTTTCTTAATTATATTTCATATTTTATTAATTATAATATAATGAAATTTCTACAAATATTTCCACGGAAGAAATCTTATGTTCATTATTGAAAATGGGATATAATTTAATAAAAGAAATTATTAATTAGATTACCTAATATAATTGTCCTACTAATTGATTCTATGGTTTTTAATTCATATATTTGAAGGCTTTTTAAGCTAAATACCAATTAATTGCCTTAATAATAATTAAGATTGTTTTTAGTCAATCAATATTCAATAGTACTAAAAGTATTACTTTGGTTTTTTATAAATAAGATATAATATTATTAAACCAAAATAATTATAAATAATGTGTCCATAGTACAAAAGATTTTATAATGATAATTTTTTATTACCTAATAGAATTTGTCAATTATTAAACATTATTTATGGTAATTATACTAAATTTACAACATCAAATAATATCTCAAAATCAACTTCGTACTTAAAACTGCAATTACTATACAACAATATTTTCCTCAAAATAACAAATAATTAAAATTTATTCCTTCTCAACTTGAATTCATCCTATCCATGTTCACCTGTATAAATAATTTTACACAAAAAACAGAATGTAGACAAAAATTAGCATAAGCTAAGTAAGTTTCACTTCACCCCGTTAAAATAATGGCTTGAATTTTTTATATTTTCAAAACTCATATAATTTCATACTTTTCCAAAATACAAGTGGAGTTATACATTTCCTTATATGGGAGAATAAATAGTTATTTATAGAGAAGTAACCAAATTTTTGAAATCCACTTTGAAACTGGACTAAAACCTATGTGCACACCCTAGAGGATTCCAAGCCATTGGGTAATATATGATCCAAGTAGTCAGATTTTCCTACCTACTACCACTCAAACAATTTGGAAACTGAATCATAACTTATGTGATACACTCTCATGCCGATTTCCAGCCCAATGAGTAGTAAATAGTCCAAGTAAACAGTACTCACTCTTACTTGGACACTACACAATAAATTATTTTATCAAAATTTCATTATTTCTCCACAAATAAATACTTTGTCCCCAAAAATACAATTTTCTCAAGAATATATAATTTTCTCCAAATACATTTTTCAAAAAATAATATAAAATACAATTTTCTCCACATGATTTGTCCAAAATATAATTATAGTCCATAATCCAGTATTAATACAATTTCACAATACTACTATGTATACAACACCAAAAATTTCAAGCCAAGTATTTACATAACGTACGAGTTTGACAAATCGAAACTCAATCTCGACACTGTAAGAACTTTCCAAACATTTAGCGAGAGCAACTCACGAAATGCAATTGGTATTAACCTCTGGATAAACACATGACAGTCATGATTTTTCATACCAAATAACTTCAACTTCTTCTTATCTACACATCGACTCATATTAGATGCATAACCATCAGGAAATTTGAGATTCTTAACCCATTCACACAATGCTTCCCTTGCCGAATTTTCAAGTGTGTAACAAGCTTTTGGAACTTTCCGGTCACAAGGTCTCGCTTCAGCTCAAGCCACCGACAATAATCATCCAGCTCTTCTCTAGATTTATATGTGTCCTTTGTTTTGACAGTAACAACCATTACTGTGTTGAACACGTTATCAAACACATTTTTTTCTATATGCATGACATCCAAATTATGTCGTACCAAGTGTGAACTCTAATACGGCAAATCCCAAAAGATACTTCGCTTCTTCTAACCACAAGTTTTTAAAATGAATTCATTAACTTCAGCTGCATCCAATTTAGTGACCTTCTTAAGGCCTAAAGTTTCAATCTCTGCAAGGATATCATATCCTGACCGAAGAAGCTGTGCCTTAGTTGTAACCGCTCTGTTATTAAAGAACGTTGTCTTATTCCTGCAAAATGGATGATTGGGTGGCAAAAATTTTCGATGATTGTCAAACCACGATTGCTTACCACTATGTTTTAGGGTGAAAGCATCTGACTTATCCATGCAATATGGACAAGCTAACCTCCTAGTAGTGTTCCACCTGGATAACATCGAATATGCAGGAAAATCACTAACTCTCCACATAAGGGTAGCTCGCATCTGAAAATTCTGCTTCTTTGAAATATCATATATTTGAACACAGACTGTCCATAATTGGTTTAACTCCGCAATAAGAGGTTGTAAAAAAACATATATCTTCTCTTTTAGATTGTTTGTACCTGGAACCAATACGGTTAAGAACATATACTCCTCCTTCATACACATCCAAGGAGGCAAGTTGTACGTTGTTAGTATCATAGGCCATGAGGAATATTGTTGTCCTGATTGTCCAAATGGTTGAAAACCATTGGTGCACAGACCTAACCTGATATTTCAAATTTCATATGCAAAGTCAGGATAAATGTCGTTAAAATGCTTCCAAGCAAGCGAATCTGAGGGATGACACATGATTCCATCTTCAACTGAATTTGCTTGCCACTTCGTATCAATTGCTGCATTAGATGCATACAACCTCTGCAGTCGAGGAACCAAAGGAAAGTAATACATTTTTTTTTGTATGGTACATTAGTTTTCAGTCTCATCTAACACACAGTATGCCTTTTGTATAGAAAGAGACATCATGCTAGAAAAAAAAACTTGTATTGTTATGTTTCTAAATCACTGTAACCAGTAGCAAGTTGTACTGGTTTTAGTACAAGAAATTGTCCTAGTCAAGAAGAAGGTTTATTCTTTTATTGTGGAGAGAAATATGGTTAGGTGTTGGGAATAAGTCAATGAGAAGAAACAAAAGTAATGGGTAATGTAAAACACAGTTCCATACAAAATATGTGAAGCAGACTCGTAGATGGAGGTAAATAAACTCTAAAGCACTTGGCTAAGCAGACTCGTAGATGAAACAAATAAGAATGCACAGTTCCATACGAAACAAATTAACACAATGGTCTAAAAGAAAAAAGTTCAGGACAAACATAATTTATGCGATGAAAACAACATCATATGTAAGTAAGCGTCAGCGGCTCGTGGCTAATGTAAAACACAGTAGATTTACAAACAGAAAACCGACGATAAAGTATCAACGTACCGGAGTAGGCAGCAGGGAAAGGGACTACCTCCGGAGAAGTGCCAGCGACTAGTGAGTGGTAGGGGAAGCGACACCGTCGGCGGAGAGGTGCAATGGCTCGTGGACGGCAGGGGAAGCGACGCCGTCAGCGGAGAAGTACAGCGGCTCGTCGACGGCAGGGGATGCGACGCCGTCGGGGGTGGGCAATTAGAGAAATATCGAGGCAGCGAGCAGTGGGCATGAGAGACGCGTTAGGGGAGACAATAGCTGATTCCAAAACCCTTACATACATATCGAATTGTTCAACGTAATCTGAATCATGTTATCAAATTCAAGTAATTAGTACACAAACAATACATTTATATCGAATTGCTAGCTGTAATCCTACTTATCTCATCAAATTCAAGTAATCTTCCCTTATCCGTTTAGATTTTACAAAAAAAAAAAAAAAAAAAAAAAAAAAAAAAAAAAAAAAAACTACTAATTGACAACTCATGCTGACAAATGTAGAGGAATAAACATTATAAACTAAAATGTGAACAAAAAGTAAATAATTGTCTATGAGAGAATGGATATGGTTAAAACAGACTACAAACTATTGTAACGAACACCATTGCCAACTGTAATTTAATTCAGTATTAGACAAACTCATTCAAATGGCACTATAAACATTCTCATATATGTATGAGTTGTACTTTAAAAAATATTGTAATACACATTAATTAAAATTACAACAAATATTTTATCGTATATAGTATAATGCGATGTATATTAAAATAATAATAATAATAATAATAATATTATTATTATTATTATTATTATTATTATTATTATTATTATTATTATTATTATTATTATTATTATTATTATTATATAGAGTTTAGCTCAAATGCGGTCGCACCAACTTGTGGTCGGTGCAGCCGCATAGGCACCAATATAAGTAATAAACATTTTATTCCTTATTAGTACGTATTACATTTTCATCATGACCCGATCCGTCTCACCGAAATGGATTTGGGAGTCGGTCTCACAGAAGATTTATCCTCATTCGAAATATAATTTAATATAATTCCTAAAATTCAAGTTCATCATAATTTCTTATATGAAATTGCACCGTGACACTTGAAACATAAAAGCTATGTGTTTTTACTTGTTAATTAAGTTATGCACCAATTTAGTTAATTAATTAAACTCGTTTACGCAAGTATAAATAATAACTACAGAAAGCATAAAGTAAATTAAAAACACAAAGAAATTGTTACGCAGTTCGGAGCTCCTTCTCCTACGTCTGCGGGGCAACCCACGTCTGCCCAATCCACTATAGATGTT
Organism: Ipomoea nil; assembly: GCF_001879475.1. Lineage (NCBI taxonomy): Eukaryota > Viridiplantae > Streptophyta > Magnoliopsida > Solanales > Convolvulaceae > Ipomoea > Ipomoea nil. The sequence continues at coordinate 15,441 of NW_017616599.1, read as the reverse complement.
CACCAAAAGGAGTATTACAAGAGGTAAATGAAGATGGCCTCCAGCCTTTACCACTACCACTCTTTCTAACACCTATCCAGGACTGACACACGAATACCCGAACAATCTTCACAAGTTGCTTCAGCAGTACCACGTACTGATCATGTAGTACAGTTTAAATACTTTTAAGAATTAAATCATAAATCACATTAAATCATAAAACAGCTTTGTAAAATCAGGATAGCTCTCGCAATGTGTAAGAATCGAATTGGCAATGTCTCCATTCGAGCAGTATGTTAAGATAGATTAACTCATGGTGAAAGTGACAAAGTTCATCTATGGTAAGAAGCTCAGCATGTTGTATTATTGGAGAGGAAAACTTCAGAAGAAAAAGAAGATTACAGCCTTATAAAAGGAGAGAGGAAGAGATGGCAGTTATAACTGCCATCTTAACAGGAAAAGACCAAAAAGGCCTTGGCCCCTAAAAGCTGTTAGCTGAACCAAAACTGCTTACTTACTGATCTGAACAAAGAGCAAAGCTGACTGATCAAAGACACTCCATCACCCCCCCCCCCCCCCGCCCTTAAGCTGGAGCATGAAGATCTTGAAGGCCCAGCTTAGAATGGAAGAAATCAAAAGCTGGTTTAGGCCAAGAGTTTAGTGAATCCATCAGCATTCTGATTCTGTGATGAGATGCTTAGCAATTTGATCACCCCTTCTTGGACCTTTTGCTTGACTACATGACAGTCAATCTCTATATGTTTTGTTCTATCATGGAAAACATGGTTTTCTCCTATTACAATTGCTGATTGATTATCACAAAACAAGGCCACAGGATTACTGATTTCAACTTGTAAATCTGCCAATAGGTATAACAACCATTGTATCTCACACACTGTGGAAGCCAAGGCTCTGTACTCAGCCTCAGAAGATGATCTAGACACAGTAGCCTGCTTCTTTGTTTTCCATGAAACTAGGGAATGCCCAACATAAATGCAGTAACCTGTTATGGATTTTCTGCTCTCTATGCATGTTGCCCAATCAAAGTCAGGAAAAACCTTGAATTTGAAAGCCTTTACCAGGAGAACCCTTCAAGTATCTTAAACACTCTATGAGCTGCAACCAAATGAGTATCTCTAGGCTTGTCCACAAACTAACTAAGCTGTTGCACTGCAAATGTTATATCTGGCCTAGTGTTTGTCAGGTACAAAAGCTTGCCAACCAATCTTCTATAAACTTCAGGTTGTTCAAGCAAAACCCCATCCAAACTATGAAGTCTTAGACCTGCATTGAAAGGAGTATTAGCAGGCTTGGCTTCCATGAAGCCATTTTCTTCAAGGATCTCAAGAGTGTACTTCCTCCTGGTAGATTGTTGATACCCTTAGAGGATCTGAAAGCTTCAATGCCAAGAAAGTATATTAATGGACCAAGATCTTTTGATCTTGAAAGAGTTGTCCAGAAATTGTTTCAATTCTTTAATCTGAACAGAACATGTTCCTGCAACCAGGATATCATCAACATATACCAACAAAGCAATGAAAGAATAACAAGTTTTCTTGGTAAACAGAGAAGGATCAGCAGATGATTGTCTGAAACCATTGTCTTGCAATGCCTTTAGTTAATTTGGCATTCCATTGTCTACTAGCCTGTTTTAATCCATATAAAGATCTCAGCAGTTGCAAACTTGATTGGGCTTATCAGTTTGAAAACTTGGTGGCACAACCATATACACTTCCTCCTGCAAATCCCCATGAAGAAAAGCATTGTTAATATCAAGTTGTTAGATGTCCCATCCTTTTGCCACAGCCACAGCCAAAAAAGTTTTGATTGTTGTCATTCTTGCCACGGGAGAAAAAGTTTCAATATAGTCAACACCTAATTGTTGAGTATATCCCTTTGCCACTAGCCTGGCCTTATATCTTTCAATAGAACCATCTGATTTGTGTTTAATTTTGTACACCAATCTACAGCCAATGGGAGTCTTTCCTGCTGGCAGATCTGTCAATAGCCATGTATCATTCTGAACCAAGGACTTTATTTCATCTTGCATTGCTTTCCTCCATTTCTTCACTTCTGACTGCCCTCTTTGTAAGTTTGAGGTTCATGTGAAGTGGTAATGGATGATGCACACAATCTATGGCTGCGTGACAAGTTATCATAGGAGATAAACTTGTCCATAGAGTGTGGTGAGGTTCTAAAACTACTTCTCATCATGGTAGATTGACACAGGTAATCCTGCAACTTTGATGGAACATTTCTTGTTCTAGATGATCTTCTTGGCTGTGGAATGTTATCAGATTGAGCTTGCCTATCAACCTCATCTGATGTATTAACAGAGGGTAATTCAACAAAGAGGTTTGGTGACTGCCCATTCATCAAGGCATCATTGGCTGTCTCACCAGAGTGAATATCATCATCATTCAACAGAGCTCTACTGGTTATCTCCATCAGAGTTGTTGTCACAACTTTGAGATGTGGCTGCAGGGATAACATGTCCTCTTGTTGGCTCTAAAGAACTAGCATCTGCTTCAACAGAAATGGGAACAAGAGGAAAGGTGGGATTAAACAACTCTGATGCAGGCTTATTGACATCTAGATTTTTGTCTCTGAAAGGATAAACATGTTCATAGAATTTGACATCCCTAGAAACAAAAGTAACTTTGTTAATAACATCATATAACATGTAGCCTTTGACATTAGCAGGGAAAACCCAAGAATATGTACTTTGAGGCCTTGGATCCCATCTTGTTCCTCCCTGGTGAAATAGTTGCCAGCAAAAGCTAAACAACCAACGGGATCTGAAATGCTCATAATCCACATCCTTCCCAAACAATATCTGAAATGGAGTGCTACCATTTAGAACATCAGTAGGAAGTCTATTAATCAAATAAGAGGAGTGTAGGATACAGTGGCCCCAAAAATCATCAGGCCAATCCAGACTGAAATTTCAAGGCTCTGGCTATATTCAGAATATGTTAATATTTTCTTTCAGCCACCCCCATTCTGCTGGGGTGTGTACACACATATCTCTGATGTATTATTCCTTTTCATTGAAAAATATGGTCATTATGAACTCACTTCCATTATCTGTTCTGACAGCCTTAATTTTTGCCTGAAAACTGAGTGCAAACCATATTGTAAAAGTTCTGAAATATGGTCTTTACTTCTGATTTGTGTGTCATTAGATGCAGCCAAGTAAATCTACTATGATCATCTACCATAGTAAAAAAATAATGCTCCCCTTTGAGAGATGGCACAGCAAAGGGGCCCCAAACATCCATGTGTAATAAAGCAAAACATCTTTCAGCTCTAGTAACACTGACAGGGAAAATAGATCTCTTATGTCTTGCAAAATGACATGTCTCACAGATAAAATCAACAGGTTTAGAAGAAGATGCAAGTTTTATTCCCTTTAATAGTTGCACTTTATTTATGGGAAAGTGCCCTAATCTATCATGCCACAATTGCAGAGAAAAACCATTACAAAGTATATCAGATTCTTCATTCACACCACACATCTGCTTCTTCATAGGTGGATCAGAAAGTATGTATAATCCATCTCTTTCCTTAGCAAAACCATCCATATTCCAAAGATGTCCCTGAATGGTGCAAGAGTTAGGTTTCATAATGATTTCATAGCCTGATTGTCTCACTAACTTGCTTGCAGATATAATGTTGAAAGTGAAGGAGGGAATATGTAAGACATCCTGCAACAATATGTTTTTATGCAACTTGACTTGTCCTATATGTGATACACTCAACATTTCTCCATTTGGTAACTTAACAGACATTCCCTGAACAGAATTGTATGCTTCAAAGTATTCTAAGGAGCATGTATATGGTCAGTGGCTCCTGAGTCTAGAATCCAAATGGTGGAGGAAATTAAAGCACTACTAACATGAAGGTTAGAGATAAACTTGCCTTCATGATGTTTCTCCATGGGATTTCTGAATTCTGGTCTCAGTCCAGTAGTGTTGACAGTCACAGCTGCATTAGTTGATGCTTGACTTCCTTGATTCTGATTCTGCAACAATGACAATAGCCTTTGAAACTGATCATTAGTGAGGCCTATATCACCAATTTGGTTCACAGAAGCATTGTGGACCTGCTGAGCATCTTGAGGCTGTTGTTTATTCTTAGACTTATAACCTGCTACCCAACCTGGGGGATATCCATGCTTCTTATAGCATTTCTCAATAGTATGTCCAATCATTCACAAAAAAAATGCATTTAGGCACATTTTTCCCTGTTCCACTGTTGTATTTCTTCTTGTTGTTGTTGCTTAAGGCTGAAACCACAGGTTGATCATCTGCACTCTGATCTCCACCACCTTGAACAACATTAGCTTGAACTAGATCATTGTTCTTCTGACTAAGAGAATTCCTGAGCTTCCTTTCCATCTTTAAAGTCATATTGAGAACTTTTTCCATGGCTGGAATAGGTTCCATGACTAGAATTTCGGATTTGATATTCTCATATTCTTCATTCAATCCTTCTAGGAATCTTATTATCTGATCCTCTTCCTTTTCCTTTTGGATCTTCCCAATCAGAGTACAGGTACACTTAGGCACACACTCACAGGCAAGAATAGGTCTCATTGCATTCATTTGAACCCATAATGCATTACTTTTAGTAAACTACTCATTAATTGTGAGATTACCTTGAGAACATTTGAAGATCTCATTCTGCAATTCAGCAATCCTGTGTGAATCAACCTGAGAATACCTCTTCTTCAGAGTATTCCAGACATCCGATGCAACTTCAAGGTATAAAACTCCTTCTGCAATCGTAGGACTCAGCGATTTGAAGATCCAGAGCACACTATGTTGTTGCATCTCTTCCAAATAGTGTACTTCGGATCATTTATCTCAGGTTTCAATATGGATCCATCTGCAAATCCAAATTTATTTTGACTTCAAGAGCTATCTTCATTGATCTGCTCCAGGACGCATAATTCACCTCGGACAGTGGTGGAGACACCAGGATCAGGTTAGGATTTTCTGTAATATGCAGGTACCAGGGATCATCGAATTCATCAGCAGCTCGTTGAGCATGATTTGGACTCGAATTCATGTTCATCTGAGCTGACTTTGGCTCGAAAAAGCTCCGACTGAATTTCCATTCTGATTTTCTGTCTTCAGAAGAAAAAGAAGATTACAGCCTTATAAAAGGAGAGAGGAAGAGATGGCAGTTATAACTGCCATCTTAACAGGAAAAGACCAAAAAGCCCTTGCCCCTAAAAGCTGTTAGCTGAACCAAAACTGCTTACTTACTGATCTGAACAAAGAGCAAAGCTGGCTTATCAAAGACACCATCACAGTATGCTTTATAGTGCTTCATGAGTCTTTTGTTTGATCCTCAAATGTAGCCTCTTCCTTAAGCCTTCCACTGTTCGAATAAGCCACAGCCACTCATTTTGTTCTTTGAATGCTTCACCGTAGACTCAAATAAACAATCCATGATGGCCACTAATTATGTACTCACATGGTCCATAAAAGAATTAACACTAACAACACTATTTTAATTTAAATCTAGTAAAGCCAATAAAATAGCCAATCGTGTAAATTTATTTTACACTTACAATCTCCCCTTTGCATTTTATTTGGAAAACTTGAGTATCAATTACTTTGGGCAAAAATCAATTTAAATTTTATTTATAGCCCTTAATATATGTACTTAACATATCATAGACATTTAGAAAACAATTAAAAAATTAAATTCTTTTGGACCACTTGTGAATAGAGAATCTAATTGAAAAAATCTTCAATTCTTGAATCACACACAGAAGCGTTGAAATCATAGCATACCATAACACCGATTAACTTGTGATGCGAGATACCATACCAAAAATATCCATACAGATAGTTAGGAGCATCAAACACTACTATTACTCCCCCTAACTAATATAAGTCCATTATTACCATACTGACTAGCAATAACACTTCCAAAAATAGCCCTTCCAAAATAGCCAATAAAACCGTACCATAGTCATCCAAAAAAGTAGAATAGTCCCCCATACTCCCCTTTACTCCTTACTCCTTACTCCTTACTCCCCCTTTTGCCAAATAAATGACAAAGGAAGGTGAACATCAAATAGTGGATTAGATTTACCGTGCAGACGGGGTGCCCGAGTCTGAATCATCTTCTTCATCTTCGGAGTCAGAATCCGAGGAAGCAGCTCCAGTGTCAGCTAAAACCGAGCGTGAATAGCTTCTATGCGAGCGTTTCTTCGAGTTGTGCATCACGAAGCTTTGCAAGGCCAGAGATGGTTGCTTGTTGAGGGTGACCGATTGTTGAACTTGTGCAATAGAGGCCTCAAGAGTGAGCACAATCTGCCTACGATCAACCAATGTTGGGGGGTTCTTTGGGAACCAGTCTTGAGCCTGGACGAGAAGCTGACGTAGTGTCAGTAGATGAGGCTGCGCAGAAACTAGTGGCGCTGGAGGTGGAATAGCAGGAAGCTGATCAAGTGAAGCTCGATCATCATAATGACCTCGTTGTGTAAGTCGATCATCAAAAATGTAAGCATTGTTAGGAGTTGTAATCACTTCTTCCTTATAGGGCATAAAACCATGGTCTTGAAGCACCCCATAAATCAAACACGGAAAAGGGAGATGGACTTTGGCTTCTTTCTTTGCAAAAAAGACATTAAGTGAGAGAAAATAACCATGCCGAGGTTGAACGGAAGACGGTTCCTGATTTTGTATAGAAGGCCAGCTAGATGTTCTGGTACTTGATGGCGACGGACTGCCAGGACCCAATTCGCCGATGCAAGGCGAAGAAGCACGGAGTAGACAGTTGTGAGCTTCAAGCTTGAAATTCCATCACTCGGCCATGAAACCACTTTATTATGAGTGAGTGCAGTTGCCAACAAGTGAGGACTAGGATCCGGAGAAGCAGGATGATTTGGTGTGCCCAAATATGCATTAATCTCAGTAGGCCCGAAAGGATACCAAGTGCCACGAATGAAAACTTGATGAAATCGTGCTAGCCTTCATTGAATGTGTCCAAGGTCAAATTTGTGTAAAATTCTGCTCTCAACCATGTAGAGTAGGGACCAATATGGCGTAGAGAGGCAAGCAAATTTTGATCACGTAACAGCGGGATAATATTGCACTTGGCAGCCAAATCCTCTTCATTGATGGATTTTTCGACGATGAAAACCCGGTTGACATGAGTTTTCCAAACAACAAATAAATCGGGAGACAGAAGATGCGGTTTGTAGACCTTGCTTGATCCTTTCGATTTGGAGCCAGATGGCGTAGGAACAGCATGTGTGTCAACTTGGGCTCTTGACCAAGTTGTTCTGGGTGGCAATGTGGAACCCTTCCGTTGAAGTTTATGATCAGTTTGAGTTTCAACATCATCCAACTGTGACAATCCTCTCTTTTCTGCAGTACCTGAAACAGAGATTTTCTCCTTTCCCTTTCGGGAAGATTTAGCAATAGGAACAGAGATAATGGGAACCGATTCTTGCGTAGATGAAACAGGAATGGGTACAGGATCAGAGTGACTTTTAGACGCAGCAATAGTAATGGGAATAGAAAAGGCCGAACAAGCCACGGTTGGAACAGACACATGTTGGGCAACATTTCGAATGGAAAACGCAGATGGCAAGGAATTTACTAAGTCAGATAAAGCAACTAAATCAACATTTTCCCTAGGTAAATTGTGAGACAAAGGATCATAAGGATCACCAGGTACAGGCAGAGTTTGAACATCAAAAACATCATGAGATATGGGAGACACAAATTGATCAGGCAGAGATACATCAAAATCAATTTTTCTAGATGTGTTTAAAGGCGAAGAAAGGGCAGGGAGTACCACTGTCTGAGATGAGGCAAGAGACGCTGGACCGGGAAGAGTGGAATCTGGGACAGCGGCTGACACAGGTGGAAACGGCCAAGGTGTGGCGGAGATATGGCGAGCTAGAGCAAGCATTTGCCTCTTTTCTTTGTCCGTGAGCCCTTCAGTAGAAATCCATCTGATTTGATTGTGGCAAGAACCTTATCGGTAGCTTCAGGAGATAAGGGAGACTCGACATCAATGATTTTCGAAAAAGTTTGCTCTTTCTGATCGAGTCATGTAGATGAGAAATGGATTTTCCATGGGTGAAGCTTGTAGAGAGCAACAATGGTGGAAGGTGAAGAGATGAAGATGATGGTGGTGATCTCGGGTTGAGAGGAAGACCAAGAGAGACAAAAAGTAATGGGTTGATTTGATGTGTAGCTTGAAAAGGCGTGAGATTTTGATGGCTAGGATAGATATAATGATATTCATAGGTTAGTAGATGAGTGGAAAAAGGAGAGTTTGATGGTGTTTGACTAGAATTCGTCTTCTAGATGCAAGCATAAGATATCCAAAAAAATAAAACATTCCAAGGGAAAATTAGTAATTCATATATACATAAATAAGACCGGAAAGATTAAAGAAACCCAAACAAATTCGTATCCCTTTGTCCCTGGTAACAGAAAACACGCACGTAAACCAATTAATCAGTTAGTCCAAAAATAAAAAATAAATTAAAAAAAATACCTGCTGGAGAATTTAGACATTAATCGTACAAACTTCGAGGGCTGCACGAAGTAGTTCAAACCTGGATTTGTCTAATGGTTTCGTGAATAAATCTGCAAGATTTTTGTCAGTTGGAATGTATTCTAACTTAATTACTTTTTCTTCAACTAGTTTCAGATGAAATGATGATGGATGTCTATGTGCTTCGTCCAGGAGTGTTGTACCAGATTTTTAGATATATTGATCGCACTCGTGTTGTCGCAGAAGAGGACCATATTTTTCTAATCAAACCCGTAATCGGACAGCATTTGACACATCCAAAGCAACTGTGTACAACAACTGCCTGTAGCTATGTACTCAGCTTCTGTAGTGCAGAGCGAGATTGAATTTTGCTTTTTACTCAGCCAGGCAACCAGATTTTTCCCGATAAAGAAGCATCCTCCGGACGTGCTTTTTCTATCATCGGTTACCAGCCCAGTCAGCATCACTAAAACCTGTAAGACTGAGATTAGTATCAGTGGAATACCAAATACCATAATTTATTTTACCTTTAACGTATTTTATAATACGTTTGACTGCCTTCAAGTGCGATTCCTTTGGATCTGCTTGATAGCGTGCACACATACCAACACTTACCATGATGTCAGGTCTACTAGCAGTTAGGTACAGTAAACTACCAATCATACTCCTGTACAATGTGGAGTCAACGGAAGTTCCTTGATTGTCTTTAGATAATTTTGTAGTTGTTGAGACGGGTGTCCAGGCATCTTTCGCAGATTCAAGACCGAATTTTGATATGAGATTTTTCGCATACTTCGCTTGAGAAATAAATATCCCTTCTTTTGACTGATTGACCTGTAATCCTAGAAAATACGTCAGCTCTCCGATCATACTCATTTCAAACTCTTGTTGCATAACTTTGACCAGTTTGTCCGTTTCACTGTCTGTGTGGACCCAAACACAATATCATCAACGTAAACTTGTGCAATGCTTATGTGTTTACCTGATCGTTTTATGAACAAGGTTTTGTCCGAACCTCCTCGTTTGTAATCATTTTGAAGTAAATATTGTGCAAGTCTTTCGTACCAGGCTCTTGGAGCTTGTTTTAGCCCGTATAGAGCTTTTTGAAGCTTGTATACATATTCTGGATGTTGCGGTCTTCAAACCCTTTCGGTTGTGCAACATATATATCCTCTGTGAGATAGCCGTTTAGAAAGGCTGTTTTAACATCCATCTGAAAGAGCTTGATCTTTAAAGCACAGGCAATGGAGAGTAGCAATCGGATGGATTCCAGGCGAGCCACTGGAGCAAACGTTTCGTCGTAGTCGATTCCCTCAATTTGGGAATACCCTTGAGCGACTAGTCTTGCTTTATTTCGAGCGATATTGCCGGTTGCGTCAGTCTTGTTTCGAAAAATCCACTTTGTACCTACAACATTTACATTATTCGGTTTAGGGATTAGAGTCCATACCTTGTTCCTTTCGAATTGTCCCAATTCTTCTTGCATGGCCTTGATCCAGTGTTCATCAGTTAAGGCTTCTTTGATATTCTTTGGTTCAATCTGCGACGTATAGCAAGAGTATCCAGCTAGTTCAAGATAGTCACGCTTTGGTTTACCTCGAGTTTTCACACCTGAACTGGGATCTCAAATTATATTTTGGATCGGATGATTTTTCTGAATACGAGTTGGAATATCAATATCATCATGATCATTTTCTGATTCTGTCTCAGGTTCAGATTCGGGTTGATTGCATATGGGCGATGAGATAGGTGACTCAAGGTCTGGTTCTGGAGTACCAGCGTCAGGAATTTTAGGTCGGTCAGTTTCAGGTTCTGTCACTGGATCAGTTTGGACAACTTCAGTAATCTCACTGGGTTGATCATCAATGACGACGTTTGTGGACTCCATTATGATTTTGGTCACTTTATTATATACTCGATAGGCTCTGCTGTTGGTGGAATATCCGAGGAAAATTCCTTCGTCGCTTTTCGGTTCAAATTTAGAAGTCGGATTCCTATCTTTCAAGATAAAACAACGTGAGCCGAAAATGTGAAAATAAGTAATGTTCTGTTTCTTACCTTTCCAGAGTTCATACGGAGTTTGTGTTGTACCCGGTCGTAGGTAAACTCTGTTGATGATGTGACACGGGTGTTTACAACCTCCGCCCAGAACTTTTGTGGTAATCCTTTGGCGTTGAGTAACACTCTACCCATCTCCTGGATGGTGCGATTTTTCCTTTCCACAACTCCGTTTTGTTTTGGAGTTTTTGGAGCTGAATACTCATGTGTAATCCCTGATTGATTACAAAAGTTATCGAACAGCTTGTTCTCGAATTCTCTGCCGTGATCGCTTCGAGTTCTACTGATGGATTCGTTTCTTTCTTTTTGAAGTTTTAATCCCAGTGTCTTGAATGCCTCAAGCGCTTCGGATTTTTCCCTGAGAAACATAACCTAAGCAAAACGAGAAAAATCATCAACGCATACTAGTATATACTTCTTACCTCCAAGACTTTCTGTCTGAGTTGGACCAACGAGGTCCATGTGAATCAATTCCAGGCACCGGCTTGTGTTTATGGTGTGTTGAGCTAGATGAGCTGATCTGATTTGTTTTCCAGCTTGACAGGCACCGCAGATAGATGACTCGACTTTCATTTTTGGTAGCCACGAACACCATCTATTTTACAATTAAAGTGCCTACGCCAGTCACTTGACCTTTGACACCGTCACCGAAAGTAACTTCACCGTTACTGGTATTGACGTTTTTCAGGAATTTTACATTCCTGTCATGTGGCGGGAACACCCTTAGTCAAAATACCATTTCTCTTCTCGTCCTGCACTTTTAGTATGAAATGAAACAAACGATATATAATCAGCCTTTTGACCCAAATCTGTTTTGTGAACGGTTGAATGTTCTTGTGCCTGAACTTCTCAATCCTTTGATCTTTGTAGAAATAGTAGCATTCAGGTCTGGTATGTCCGCGTAACCTGCAATAGTGGCAAACAGGATTATATAGCTTATAACTTATCTTATTTACGTTTACTTTACCATAGAAGTGTTTCACAGTGCTGCATTCAGGGATGTCGTCTGGATCAGGTCCAGAGGCTTTGACAAATAGAGTCTTATCTTTGGAGTTACTGCCAGTGAAGCCCAAACCAAATTTTGCAGACGTTTTCCTGGAATCAAGAATCTTATCTAGTGTTGAAGTGGTATCCATCATTTGGATTTGTCGTTTGTAGGTGCTGAGCTCCTGTTTCAAACTCTGAACTTCTTATTGGAGTTTTGCTTCTCGGTCAGCTGCTTCCTTAAGAAGTACCATTCCAGTTTGTACTTCGTGTTGTAGTCTTTCCTCTCGACATGCTGCTTCTTTAAGCAAAACATTCCTATCAGCTACTTGATTTTGATATACTTTATTTGCATTCGTTACAATCTCAATTTCACTAGCTAGTTTGCAGTTCATTTTTCTTAATGCTTCCCATTTGGGATACAACTTATTAAATTCAGCTTCAAAAGATAAAGCATTTTGTTCCACATCTTCTGCAGAGACGTAGTCACCACCTTTTGAGTCTTCAACAGGTTCTGAACTGTCAGTAAATCGTGCTGTAAATGTAACAAAGTTACCCGAAATTTCTTCGACATCTGACCCAGTTGGTTCAACGTCGGGCTCGTCATCGCTCCACGTAATGCTGACATAGACTTTTTGCGTCAAAGATAGGTGGCGCATTCAGCTTGTACATGCCCAAATCCCTCGCATTCATAGCACTTGATGCCTTTGTTGTTGGACCTTTCTTTGGACTGTCCTGGACGTGAGATAGACTGCTTGGCGTTTGACGCTCCTGTCCTAGGTGCAGTTTTGAACAACGTTGCTCCCTTTTGTGAATTTCTGTTGCGAGTGTTTTTGGATACCTGTTTCAAAATTTTTGAAAACTGTTTAGTTAAGAATGCAACTGTATCATCACTAGTTTCATTGTATCGGATACAACATTATTTTTTTCAGCGGCAAAAGCAATATTTTTTTGTTTTTCGTATGATCAGTTAAAATCTCCATTTCATATGTTTTAAGATTTCCCATTAGCTGAGTAACAGATTTTTTCTCCCAGCCATCATGCTCTTGGATGGCTGTGACTTTCATTCGAAACCTGGGCGGTAAAGATCTCAGTATCTTCTTAACAAGTTTTTCCTGCGAGAATGGTTCACAAGAACCGTGCGCGATTCGCCAGTTCCTGTACGCGTGTATGAAAGTCGATGACTGTCTCATCCTCGTTCATGCGCAGTTCTTCAAATTCTTACTTGACCAGTTGCAGCTTTGACTGTTTTACCGATGTAGTTCCTTCGTATGTAGACTCAAGTGCCTCCCAAGCACCTTTAGCCGAAGGAATACCTGTAACAATTAAAACTGGCTTTCATGCATAAGAGAACAAATTGTGTCTAAGGCTTTGTCATTGTTTCCTGCATTGGTTATTTCTGTTTGAGTCCACTCAGTCTCTGGTTTAGTTACTTCTGTTCCATCAGCACTAGAACTGGGTTTAGTGGGATGTGTCCATCCTGACACCACAGACCACCATACAGCTTCCCCTTGAGCCTTTAGATGCGTAGCGCGCGCCTTCCAATATGCGTAATTGTCGCCAGTCTACTGGGGAATGGCTTTAGTTCGATCCATTCTGCAAAACTCAATACCCGTGAGATCAAACAAATAAGCAATAAAATTAAAAATAAAAAGAGCCGCTGAAGAGATAAATTCAAGATGCACGGATTGGCCAGATCGATAGACTAATAGATTAAGTCTACAGGCTCTGATACCAATTGAAATTGCACCATGACACTTGAAACATAAAAGCTATGTGTTTTTACATGTTAATTAAGTTATGCACCAATTTAGTTAATTAATTAAACTCGTTTACGCAAGTATAAATAATAACTGCAGAAAGCATAAAGTAAATTAAAAACACAAAGAAATTGTTACGCAGTTCGGAGCTCCTTCTCCTACGTCTGCGGGGCAACCCACGTCTGCCAATCCACTATAGATGGTCACCAAAAGGAGTATTACAAGAGGTAAATGAAGACGGCCTCCAACCTTTACCACTACCACTCTTTCTAACACCTATCCAGGACTGACACACAAATACCCGAACAATCTTCACAAGTTGCTTCAGCAGTACCACGTACTGATCATGTAGTACAGTTTAAATACTTTTAAGAATTAAATCATACATCACATTAAATCATAAAACAGCTTTGTAAAAATATAGCTCTCGCAATGTGTAAGAATCGAATTGGCAATGTCTCCATTCGAGCAGTATGCTTTTATAGTGCTTCACGAGTCTTTTGTTTAATCCTCAAATGTAGCCTCTTCCTTAGCCTTCCACTGTTCGAATAAGCCACAGCCACTCAATTTGTTCTTTGAATGCTTCACCGTAGACTCAAATAAACAATCCATGCTGGCCACTAATTATGTACTCACATGGTCCATAAAAGAATTAACACTAACAACACTATTTTAATTTAAATCTAGTAAAGCCAATAAAATAGCCAATCGTGTAAATTTATTTTACACTTACATTATACATAATTATTGCATAAAAATACAAAAATTACCACCAACTATGAACAGATAACTCAAAACAATTTTAAAATATTTATAACAATTCAAAAAATTAAAATAATACCTAATTTAAAAAAAATAAAAACACACAATGAAGAAGGAAGGTTGTGGTGGAGGCGGCGTTGGTAGAGTGGCGAGGGTGGTGGTGGACGGTGACGTGGTAGTAAGGAGGAGTTGAAGTAGAATTAAAAAGAAGGTGATGGTGGTAGTAAGGATGAGTGGTGGACGGTGACGGTGACAGTGGCCGTGAGGAGGATAAGAAGAAGCAAGATGTGGTGGTGAGGAGGAGAAGAAGAGAGAAGAAGCTAAGAGAGAAGAACAAGAAGAAAGAAAATGAAATTTGACAGATCTGCTAGATAAAAAACGGATATATACGACCAGGGGTGGAGGTAGGTGTGTGCGTCTAACCCATGGAACCATATGACCTATTAGAGCATCCGCATTAGTTGGGGAGATTTGAGGGAGAATGTAAGAGTGATTAGGAAGAGAATGTGGAAGGGGAGGAAACAAAAAAATCAAAACTGGCGTTGAATGCACCCCGCGTGGCGGTTGCTGTGCGCGAAACGCACGCATCAATGCTGTCATCACATTTGGTTCTCTTTGTTGGTGTGGCAGTTGCTGTGTGCGAAACGCACACAGCAAGTGCTGTCTTCACATTTATTTCTCTTCCTTGGGAAGAGAAATAAATCATCATTTGCAAAAAAATAATAATAATAATAATAAATAAAAATAAAAAACCACTCTCTCTCTTCACCTCACTCCAACATGGCATTTGCACCTCAAAAGTACAGTTGTCAAATAACTCCTCATTCTTCTCTATAGTGGATGCTCTTAAAGACTTTGCCTTGGCAAATGAGCCAAGTTTGGTCCCACTTACTATTAGATTTGCTCAATCGCAAAATTATTTAAGGAAAATACTTGGTGTACTCCCATTTTAAATTCCCACTTGTACTCCCTCTCACATGGTCTTGATGTAGACATTTTCCTCTGGACCCACATCATAGAAAATAACCAATCATGGTTTGCCACCTCAAGGAGTATAAATGAGGGAGTAGAATTTTGAGAGTCTATGTAGTAGAACTCATTATTTAATGGTTTTAAAGAATATATACAAATGTTCAATTACTCCTTCAAGAATATATACATTTGATTGGCACTATAAACTTTCTCATATATGTATGAGTTGTACTTTAAAAAATATAGTAATACACATTAATTAAATGACCATAAAAATTTTCTCGTATATGTATTATTATTATATTATTATTATTATTATTATTATTATTATTATTATTATTATTATTATTATTATTATTATTATTATATAGACACAGACACATTTAGAATA
>NW_017616598.1:0-5581 GCF_001879475.1 Ipomoea nil | reverse complement strand
CCTCTCCTGTTTGGCTCTCTTTCCCTCTCCTCGCCGTTCTCCTTCCTGTTCTCCTTCCCTTGGCCCTTCCGGTTTCTGGGCCTGCCTTCCGTCCTTTTGTGCTCTCCTTCTTCTCCTTGCGTGCTTTTGCGTCCTTCCGGTTTCCGGCTTCCCCTTCCCTTTGCCCGTCCTTCCGCCTTCTCCTTCTTGTTTTGGCCCTTCCGCCTTCTCCCTCTTCTTTCCGTTGCTTCTGTTTTCCTCTCTTCCTCGTTTTCCGGGCCTTCCCCTCCTCTTCCGTCTTTTTCCTGGCCGCCCTGTCCCTCGTTCTCTTGCCTTTCCTTCTTGGTCCTTTGGTTCTCCCTTCCTTTTCCGTCTCCTGCCTCCTTCTCGTCTTGGCTTCCTTCTTCTGTGGTCCCTTGCGCTTCGTCTTTGCCTCCCTTCCTTCCCGTTTTCCCTTTCTTGTCCTTCTTCTTTCCTTCTTCCTTCCTGTTCTTCCGTTTCGGGGCTCCTCTCCTTTCTTCTCTTTCCTCCTCATTCTTCCTTCCTGGTCATCTCCTCTCTTTGGTCCCTTGGTCCGCTTCCCCTGTCTTCCTTTTTCCTTCTTCTTCCTCTGGTCCTCGTGTTCTTCCCCTCCCTGTTGCGTCCCCTTGGGCGCTTCCCCTCCCCTCTCCGTGCCGCTGGGCGCTTTTGGCGGCTTTCTTCGCTCTCGCTGTTCGTGCTCTCGCTCGCTGCCGTTTGCCTCCTTCCGGTCCCCCCTCCTTCCTTCCCGTTTCTTCTTCTTGGTCCCTCCTGTTCTCGCTGTTCCCCCTTTTGCCCTCGTCCCCTTTTCTCCTTCCGCCTCTGGCCCCTTCCGCTCTGTCTCCCCTGTTTGTCCTTCTTCCCTGTTCCTCGTGCTTCTCCTGCTCCTTCTTCCTCTTCCTCTTTTCCTTCCTGCTCCCCTTCTTTTTCTGGTCTTCCGTCCTGCCTTGTTTCCCCCTTGCTTTCTGTGGCCTTTCTTTTCGGCCTTCCGTTTCTTCCCTTTTGCCGTGCTCTCCGCCCTGTTTTCCGGTTCCCCGTTTTCCCTCTTGTTTTTCCTCTTTCGTCTCCCCCTTCCCCTCCTCCTCTTCTTCTGGCTCTTTCTTGCTTTTTTGGTTTCTTTGCCCTTTTCTGCCCTTCCTCCTCTTCTTCCTTGCGTTTTGGCGCGTGCTTTTTTCCTCCCTTCCGCCTTTTGGCCCCCCTGTTTTCTTGGCCCTCTCTCCCTCCTTTCTTTCGTCTTTGCCTTCTGCTTTTCGCTGTCTTGCCCCCCTTTCGTTCCGTCTGCCTCCTTGCCTCCCCTTTCGTGTTTTTCCTCCTCTTTCGCTTGTTTTCTGCTTTTCCTCCCCTTCCGTGCCTCCTCTTCCGTTTCCTTCTGCCGTTCGGCCTTTGTGCGCTTTTTTCTTTCCGCCTCCCCCTCTCCTCTGGCTTGCTCTTTGTGCCTTTCGCCTCTTTCTCCCCCGTTGCTTTTCTGCCCTTCCCCCTTTTCCCGTGGGCTTCTCGTTTTTCCCCTTTCCCGTCTCATCTCTTCTCTTCTTCTTCCCTTTTGGCTTTCTTTTGGTTCGCCGTCCTCCTTGTTTTGCCTCTTCCTTGTCTCCTTTGCGGTTCTTGCTCCTCTTCCCTTGTTTTGGTTCTGCCCTTTCTTTCGCCTCTCTGCGTTTCCTGTTTCTTTTCTGCCTCCTTGTCCCCCGCCTCCTCTTTTGTTTTTTTCCCTTCTGCCCTTTTCTTCTGCCTTTCGCCCTGCCTCCTTTCGGCATGGCCTTCTCTTCGTTCCTTCTTCGTTGCCCTCTGCCTCCCTTTCGTTGCGGTCGTGCCTGCCTTTCCGCCCGTTTCGTCCGTTCCTTTCGTTCCTCCCTTTCCCGCCTTCTCCCTCGGTGCCTCTCCCCTTTCTCGCTCTCCCCCCCGCTTTTCCTTCCCCCTGCGCCCCCTGCCTTCGGGCCGTTTCTTGGGCGGCCTCCTCGTTCTCTGGCCCTGGCTTCCCGCCTTGTTGCTCCTCGTCCCTTGCGCCGCTCCTCTGTCTCCGGCGTTGGTCTTTCCCCGCGCTTCGTCTCGCCCCCTTTCCTGGGCGTCTCCCTCCTCATTGTCTCTCCTGTGTTGGTTTCCTTTCGTTTGTTCGGCTTTCCCTTCCCCTTTTGCCCCGTGCTTCCCCTTCTTCGCTTCCTTCCGCGTCGCCCCGCCTCTTTCTTTCCTCCCCTTGTCTCCCGTTCCCTCCCTCCGCTGGCCCTGCTCCCTGCCTCTGTGTCTTCTCTTTTCCTTCGTTGGGGCGTCGCCCCCGCCTCCTTCCTCCGTTCCCCTTCTCTCTTGCGTTGTTGGTCCCTCCCCTTTGCTCCCTGTCTCGTGCTCTTCTCCTTTTCCTTCGTTGGGTGCGTCGCCCCGCCTCTTCCTCCGTTCCCCTTCTCTCTGCGCTGTTCGCGTCCCCTCCCGTTTTCGCCCATCTCTTCTTGCTTCCATTGTCGCGTCCTCATGCTGGCCTTCGGCCCCCCGCCCTTTCGTTCATCTTTGTCTGCTTCCTCTAAGGCCTGCCACTCCTGCCCTCTCTCCTTCCTTTTCGCCCCCACGCCCCTCTGTATCGGGCTGTCGTTTCGGCCGTTTCTCCGTGCTGCTCGGCCTCCGCTTCCCGCCTCTCCTGGCCTTTCCTTTCCTTTTGTCCCCACGTCCCTTCTCCTCTTCGCGTGTCTGTACTTGTGTCTTCGCCTCGCGTCCCTGCTCTCCGCTCTTGCCTGCTTCTGTCTTGTGCTGACCCTCTTTTTCTCCTCCCTTCTTCTTCTTAGCTCTCCCTTTCCCCCTCCCACCCCCTTTTTCCGTCCTGGCCCGCCTCCCCTATCTTCTTTCTCTTGCGCGTCCCCTGTCTCTCCCTTCCGCGCTCGGCTCCTCTCTCCCCCCCCCCCTTCGGCGCCTCTCCTCTGCGCTCCTCTCCGCGTCCCATCCTCTATCTCTCCCCTCCTTCCTCCTTTGCCCCCCCCTCCTCTCCCTCCCCATTTCCAGAGCCCCGCCCCCACTCCCCTCCTTGCCTTCCTCTCTCCCCTTCTTTCCCCGCCCCCTCTGCCGCCCTGTCTGGTTCTGTCTCCCCCCTCCCCCTTCTCCTTTCCCCTCTATCCCCTCCTCTCTCCCGTCGTCCCCGCCACCCACTCTTCACTCCGCCCCACGACCACGCGCCCCGCTCCCGCCCCTCTTTGCCTCTGTCCCGCTGCCAGCCCTGCTGTTCTTCGCTACTCCTCCTCTTTTCTTCCTTTTTTTTTTTTTTTTTATTTTTTTTTTTTTTTTTCCCTATTTTCCCGGCGCTCCTCTCACTCGTACTTCGCCAGCTTCTCGCGTTTTCTTTTCCTTTTCTCCGCTTGGGTTCCGCGCCTCCCATTTGCCGCCCTGGCCGGCTCGCGCCCCGTGCCGCTGTCCCACTTCCCCCGCCCCCGCCCACTTCCTTGGCTTGTCCCAGCTTTCTGCCCCTAGCTTATGCTGCTCTTCCTCACCAGCCCCCCGTCAGAGGTGCCTCTGCGCCTTGGCCCTGCCGCTAGTCTCGCTATTTTGCCGTTCGTATAGCTGGGGCCCCGCTTGGTGTGCTCGCGGGGGCGCTTCCCGCCCCCGCCTCCTTGGTCGTCTCTCCCTGCGTGCATCATGTGCTCGCCCGCTTGCCCACACTCGGTGCTATGCTCACGCCCCAGACAGGCCGATGTTTTTGACCTCCTCCCCGCCCCAATGGCGACCCGGCCTGCCGGCCCGCCGCCGCCTCTGCCCTCCTTCTTTCGCTTGCCCCTCCTCCCTCCCCGCTCCTCGCGCCCGGGCCCATTTCCTTGCTCCTCGCTTCCACCTCCGTGGCCCTCACCCCGGCCTTGTTCTTGTAGTTCTCCATCCTGGTTGCAGTCGGCCGCTCGCCGCTCGTCGGGCGGTCCTCGCGCCGCCCTCCTGCGGCCTCTCTGCGTGTCTTCATCATCTCTCTCTCTGAGTCACCTTTCCCCTGCCCCCCCCATTCCCCTCCCCCCTGTTAGCCCTTCCCGTGCCCCCGGCCCATCCCTGCGGGTGTCCACCCCTACTGGCCGCCCGTGCCCCCCCCTCCCTGCGGGTGTGCCCCCTACCGTCATCTGTCTGTGTCGCCTCCCCCCTCTATTGGCCACGTGTGCCCCTGTCCTGCCCGCCTGCCCCCGGCGGCCCCCCCCACAACTCCTCCTCCTCCCCTTCGCATCTCCCCACTTCCCGCATGCCCGCCCCTTCCTCCCGGATTGTCTTTCCGCCCCTGTTTTCCCTGCCTGTACTTCTATCCTACTCGTCTCCCTCTCTCTCTTATCTATCTCTGGTCCGATTCCCTGTCCACCCTGTATTCGTGCGGCCTCACCCGCCTTCGCTCTGCCTCCCTGCCCCCCCCAGTGTTTGCCCACACCCCTTACTATGTGGTGTTCTTTTTTTTTGTGATGGTGCATTTTTTGCCCTTTCACTTCTGGTGTCTTCCTGAACCCCTGTCTGGTGCCTTTTCTGCATCCCATCATGGTGTCTGCCGCACCGCCCGCCCGGGCCGACCCTGTTACTCTCTACCGCCCCTCTCCTCTCGTTCTCTTATCTCTCTCTCTATCTCTATCATGCCCCCACGTACCAGGCTGCGTCGCCCGGTTAACACTCGCCCGGCCCTGGCACGTTCACCTCGGCCACCGTTCGCGCTCGGCGGACCCTCGGCCCATCCGCCCACGTCTATACGGCAGCCATCGCGCCTCGACACCGATTTTTGCCCGCGTAGTTCCTACCATCCCACTTGCCCCACCGGCGCTCTCACCTCACACATGTTCCATCACGGCGGCTTTTCTGCTCTTCATTTACGCGCCATTCTGCTTCCCCAATCCCCATCTAGCATCCCCCTTCGCCCTGTCCCACCGATTGGCCTTTATCTCCTTTTTCTCAGCGCCCCATTGTCCTGCCTCCGACGCGCTTCGTCCGCGTCAACCCTCAGTCCCACCTAGCATCTCCCGCCGCTCGTTCAGCCGCACTGAACTCCCTCCCCGCTCGTCACGCCGCTCACGACATCGTTCATTTCCCAGCAATTCACCGCATTACAGAACACAAGTGGTCATCATGCTTTTATAGGTCAAAAACTATAGTAGCTTTTACATTTTGCAGTATCAAGATTAAGTTTTAGTGGCTCTTAACTTAAACCAGACCTGGATTTTGCATCCGATTGCCAGTCCAGATCACTATGCAGAAATCACTGAGGAGCTGAATTGCATGTTCCGCACATATTTGAAAACAAGCTTCTAGCTGCCCACGCTTCATGCTACTAAACAATTACAGACGGAAACTCGATTAATTTTTGGGATAATATTCTTTTCCTGTTTTGGGCAGTAGCCTACGGAAGTCGATGACACACGAAATATTGGCAAGTCCTTGAATTCAAATTCCCAGAGGTAATTGTTAGATAGAACAAGTGAATGAGCAGTTAATGCGAATTGGTTCCACTGCAATAAGGATGGAATTGCCCTCGAAATCCCCAGCAGCGCATTTCGTAATGTGAAAAGATGCTATATTATTCAGAAGTCGAGGTTTAAAGGCAGACCAAGAAGCCAAAAGCGTTATTCTGGACGGTTGCTTTTTTGGAGATTCAGTTAGACAG
>NW_017616596.1:0-16957 GCF_001879475.1 Ipomoea nil | reverse complement strand
ATAAATTTCTTAAGATCAGAGAACACAACATATAGTCAAGCTACAATGATCACTTATTATACAATGAATCTCTGCACAGCTGGCAACTACACCCAGCGACCTGCAACGAAATCTTTTGTGACAACCCAAAATTTGTTTTCTAAATTTTATTTTACAAAATTCCAAAATAGCCATTTTTCTCTTCCAAAATTTTTATTTTGAAAATGGTGTTTGAATTAATTATTTTCCACGTTTTTAAAATAAATTCACCAAGATTTATTCCATTTCAAAAATCATAAATTCTCGGTACATTATGTACCAAGTTTTGACCCAAAGTCAATCTGAGTGAAACCGAGAGAAATATGAGAAACCTTAACCAAGTGTTTATCTAGAAAACATTTTTGGAAAAATCTATTTTTGACCCAAACTATTTAAAATCACATTACTAAACTAAGGTCCATGTTGCAAGGTGAACCACAAGCATTCTACTCCTTGCCTGATATTTTTAGAACCAACCAAAAGACCACTTTGCCCTCCACCAATCAATGAGTATCTTCCTAGGGTTTTGAACCCATATAAAAAGAACAGCAAGCTCATTTTCTTTCCCTTATCCCATTTCTTGGCCTCCCATTGAGCTCTCTGCAAACCAAAGAAAACACAGTAAGTATTTTTCTCATCCATCCATCCATTTTCTTCTTAAAGACTTCTACTTCTTTTGCCTTCAATCTCTGAGGTTCTTTCCTTGTGGCTTGCTTGGTCGTATGAGGGGTTTAGGAGGTGAAGGGAATGCTAGCTAAGAGGGAAGGAAGAATGGATCCATACAAGGAAGAAGATGCAACAAAGGTATAACTCATGGACTCCCACCTCTATTTTTACTCTGTTAAAGTGTTAGAAATGAGAAAATGTTGCTTAGGAATGCTAAATTATTGTTGTGGTTGAGCTATTGATGAGTTATTGTTGATCTATGTTGGATTTGTGAAGTTTTGGGTGAGTTGTTTTGCACAAGAAATTGTACCACCCCGTGTTACGACCTTCAAGTCTGAATTAATTATTAAATCAATTCCGCTAATTAAAATAATTAAAAGGGATTTAATCTAATTATAATTCCCTTAATTAGCCCAGGTGGTCCACGATGAATCGTGAACCTTTAGCTGAACCAGGACCCTTAAGCCCATAGGGAATAAGGAAAGCGGGCCTTATTATTCAGACCTTGAATAAGTTTCCCCTAAACATATAAATATGAGATTAGGAAACAGATAGAACCCTTCATCTCCCTTCCCTCACTCGAAATTACTCGCAGGAACTCCAGCCGAGGAAATCCCCACCAACAAGCCTAGGAAGATTAATTGGAAGGAGAATCTTAGAGAAGAACCTTAGTAGCCAGGGAAATTGGTTAGGGCTAAGAAGTAACCCATGTCTCGACAAAACCTATTTTCTTTCTATATCTTATTCATTGGCTCCTTTGATATGTAATTCTGTGTTTGAGTCTTGATAAAGCTTTGTCTAGGGTTTATATTGTGTTTATGTGATAATCTAGATGTTCTATATATTGTAATTGATTATATGAATGATCTTGTATTTTGATTGTGTCTAGAGTCCTAGGGTATATCGTGAATCTCGTATTATGATGCTCTTTGTATAGTTGGGTGGGATTATGCATGATCGGGTGTTGAGTCTAGCCTAGGACTTTGCATATAGAATTCTTGTGGTTCCGGATGCTCCTGAACCGTTATTTGATTTATGTTGGGTCTTGGCATGTTTAGGAATCGTGTTAGAACGTATTTGGCGTGATTCTTGATTTAATTCCGTTAATTGGATCCGTGGTGTTGTCATTATGTGTTTGAATGTGTCTGGACATGGTTTCGGGTTCCATGAGAGATCCCGGGACATAAAAGTTGCCCTTGAGTCAGTGGGGGGTAGGTGGGGGCAGGGGTGCCCGCCACCTACCCGCTGCCCGGGTTATTATTCCAGTGGGCAGGCGACTGCCGGCAGGGCACCCGCTGGAATGGTGCGTCGCTGTCGGCGGGTGGTCCTCCACCCGCTGGAAACCCGGCGTGGTTCGTGGTGTTTTTCCCCGTTTGTTGTTTCCCCGTGTCCCGTCATGTCCCGTTGTACCCCGTTTGTCGTGTATGAGTCTCGTTTGGTGTTTTGAGTATCGTTCTAGGAATTGATGTGTAATACGTGTCGTTGTTGTTATGCCTTGATTGTTATTTGATTATGTGTTGCTTGATTGAATGGTGATGAGTATCGTGGTCATTGTGCAATGGCCGGTGTGAATGATGATGATGATGATGAGATTGTGATTGGTGGAAATGAATTGTTGGAGATTGGCATCACTTGTGTCCGGTCATTGTACTAAAGGTACAGGCCATAGCGGTTACTATGCTAAAGGCATAAACCCACCTTCGACTAGCTTGCCGTTGAGCATGGGTCAGGTTATAAGTGTTGTGGTGTCATGTTAGACCTATATGCGCTAACCCCTTGATATTGGCACTAGAGGTGCGGATCATGTGAATGGCACTGCGGCACCATCTTGATATGTTGGTGGTTGATAGGTGGTTTGTCGGTAGGGGCATGTAGTTGCCCGGAGGAATAAGGGGTGGTGATATAAGGGTGGCCTGGAGGTATAGGTTGGAACTGATATAAGGACAGAGGGGATCTACAAGGTTGGAACTTGGTATAAGGTTGGAAGATGGATTGTGTGTTTTGTTGATTACTTGCTAACTGATTGTCTTGAATGCATTTGTTGTCTCTATTTTCTATTTATATGCTTATCTGTCTATTATGCCTTGCAACGTGTTCTTAGGACACATGTTAGTCTTTATGATTATTCTATACTGTTGAGTCTGTTAATGTATCGTGAGTCGTGATCTTAGATTTAAATTAGAGTCTCATAAGTATATATGTATTCTATTTTCAAAATGAGTTTCTTATATTTACCTATATTGTACTTGTTGACTCAAAGTGTTTTGTCAAAGTTATGTGCAAAAAGAATTCCAGTTCTATAATGGAATACCAGTCATAAGAGGAATAGCTAAAGGGAATTGTTATTGAAGTTTTTCTATTTCTAGTTTGATTAGGAATAGCTTTGTTATTCACGAATCTGTTAGGAGTAGTTACTATAAATAGGGATTGTCTTTTATTGTAGAACTCAAGCATTCAACATTAATCTTGTGAGGTACGAGAGTCTTTGAGAATAGGATACTAAATTCCCCTGGAAAGTAGTACATGTGTTTAGGTTTCAATAGTTTGGTAGGAAAGATCATTCTATTGTGTAATCTCATGTTCCAAACAGTGTACTTTAAATATTGAGCTTTTAGCGGATTTAGGCAAGTTTCCAAATTGAGAAGTGCCTCGCAGATTAGGGTTGTTTGCCCGAACTGCGTTACAAATCGTTTGTGTTACAACGTTAGTGCTGCGTGTTTGCAAATTTCAATTGGTATCAGAGCCAAACTGCTTAAGTTACTAGCAGGATCCTAATGGAGTTTCCAAGAGAATGACTATCAAACACAGAAGGGATACAATGCTATGAGTGCAAAGGGTTTGGACACATCCAGTCAGAATGTCCAATATACTTTAAAAGGAAGAACAAAACATATGTGACAACACTAAGCGATGACTCAAACAATGAAGAAGATATCAACACTAATTTCATAGCATTCACCACAAATCATGAGAATGACAACGGAAACGAAAATGATATACAAGAACTGCTAGAGTCATATACACAGCTGCATGCTAAATGGGAACAAATCATCAAAGTAAATCTTGAACTCATACATGAAAATCAGTTTCTAAAAAATGAAAAAGAGAGTAATGAAAAACGCCTTAAAGATACTCAGAATGAATTAATGGAGTCAAAAGGCAGTGAGGCCAAACTGTTACAAGAGATCAAGGCACTAACAGAGAGGCCTAGATCTCCAAATCCAGCATCCAATAAGAGTCATTCTTCTTGTAATTTTGCATTTCCCCAGTTTAAGATGATTATTAGAGATAAACAACTGGTGTAATGGAGTGACTGATTCGGAGACGTGAATTGTCAGTCAGATAGATAGATTGTAGATTAGTTCGTAGAGGAAAAAACTAAAGCAGATAACAAATCAACACATACGATGTTTACCCAGTTCGATACGGTGTGTATCTACATTTGGGGGACGATCACCGAGGCGTCCAATCCACTAACTCATAATTCAATGTACAAAGGTAGAGAAACAACAATCTCACCCAAGTGCCCCACACAAGGTACGTACCCAGTCTACAAAGGTTTAGTGGATTGTTGAAGACGGAGAGCCACGCATGCAGAAGTCCAATGAAATCCCTTCGATTGGAGAGCTAACTCTGATGCAGTCCGCTTCAATAACGCAGTCCCACGTTGTTCCCACAACTGAGTGATCTTCGCGTCCTTTCGTTTAAGCAACGATAGTTCTTCTCAAGTTCTTCATCATAATCACCAAGAACATATATTCTTGAGAAGAGGCATGATAATCAAAGATATGATCCTCTGTATAGAATGGGGCGAGTCGTCAACAGGAGTGTCATCGTTAGATGATGGAGGAGCGTTAACAAGTGTAACATCTTGGATGTGCTTGACATTCAAGAGTCCTGGATCAACAGTATAGAGCAGAGTTGGACTGATAATCTCACTTGGCATTGGTACTAGGCCCTACGACGTCAGAACTCCAAATATGAGATTAGGATAAGACAGTCTTACCTTCTGTTCCCTCGGATGAATCAATGTGAGGAAATGATAGAAGATCCACTTCCCCAGATCAATGGACATTTTTGTGCCAATACGGAACAGGAGAGTAGCCAGTTGCTTGCCAACCGTATGAAAATGGGCAGAAGGGAGCCAATTGTGCAGGGCAATACGGTGCAGAATAACATATTTGGAGGTAAGCTTCGAGCTAGACAGAGTGTCAATATCACCTGTAGGCCATACAGGAGTTTGATCACCAGTGAGAGTCCTTGCAACCAAATCCCAGTCCGTAATCTCTTCTTCATCAACAGCCTTCAATCCATAGTAGTCATTAATCATGTCTGGATCGAAAACATACCACTTTCCTCTGATGAAAATCTGCATGCACCGGGTCCCCGTAATATTGTCAATTTCTTCATTCAGATTGCAGTACAACTCGTAGGTCAGCAGCTTCGAGTAGGGGCAAATGGAGGTGACAGTCTTCATGAGGCCAACCTCACTCAGCAAGGGTAAAATGTCACAAACAGAGTTCAACTGATTCTCATCAACCGACCTCTGAACTATAAGCTCTCGTCGTACCATCGTAGACCACTTGCCTTGAGCTGTAGCAGAAACAAACTGAGGTTGGTAAATGGTGGTTTCAGGATTGTCCGAAGCAGCTTGGACATCAGGAGTGACACTCCTTCCTCTTGACCTTGTAGTGGGTTTCATCTTTCTGGTAAAAGTAGTGGAAATCGTAGCAGGGGCCTTGTTCTTGACAGACGATCTCAAAATTTTAAACACTTGTTGAACAGGTGGGTCACTTTCAGCCTTTACTAATTCAGCAGATTGTCATCTTTGCTCAGGTTGAACAATGTCAAGATTATCATCACTGGTTTCAACGGCTACTCTGTCTAGAACACCTTTGTGTTTAGATTTTCTTGTTTCTCTGGCTGGAGAATGATCAGTTGGGCTTGGTGAAACCGAGTGGCTTGTTTTAGACACAGGAGCAGACGAAGAGCCAAGAAGTTTGGAGACTTCTCTAATTTTGAATGTAGTGGAGTCTGGATGTGCTGTCGCTTCCACTGTAAGAGGTCTAGACAACGGGGCTTGTGGACCATACAGTTCAGCCAGTATTTTCTCATCATCACTGTCTATCTGCACAGAGGGATCATCAGGATGAATAAATCTATATGGTTCAGGTACAGAAGCAGAAGGTAAACCCGCAAAGTGTCGGATGTGGTCAAGGCTCTCAGCCAAGGTAGAGGATGTATAAACCGGAACTCCATCAATCGTAGCAGAGGGACGAGGGCTTGAAGGTTTGTCAGCTTCAATTTCAGTAGACAACTTAAGAGGATCATCAACTGGACACACTTCAACCGGTGACTTAGCAACCTTAGATAGAGGCACAACAGAAATAGCAGATCGCTCAACATCAGCAGAGTAAACAACCAGGCTCAAATTTTTTACTTTGTCAGATTGTTTATCTTTCCCTTCAGACTCAATGTCTAGAACTACTTTTGTAGGCTCAATATTTTCAGAAGACACAAGGTGGGGATCAGTAGACACAGAGGATTTCATAGACAGTAAAGCATTCTCTTTAGTAGATTGTACAATAAGCAAAGCAGACTCAATATCATCAGAAAGTAATTCATCAGGCTTATCAGGGGAAATCTCAATAGGAGTTTCAGAAGTATTAGACCTGTTGCGAAGAGTCTCAAGACGGTGTTTGGCTTCGTCCTGTGCAGCTTGAAGGTAGAGAGGTTGAGCTGCTGCCCGTCGACGCGAGACTTCTTCCGATTCTAGAGCCCTTTGGGCGAAATATTGGACGAAAGCCCCAGCACGATTTCCATCTTCAGGCTCAGGAATGAACGCAGGGTTAGTCATCACTCGCTTTGGAAGCCAACATCAAAAGATCACTTGTATCATCGTCGGACCAGTCCGCATAGAACTCCGGGTAGGCTGAAAGCACTGTGACAATGATTTCGTCGCGGAGAGCAGAGTCAAGCTTCAACTTCTTTTTCATTGCGAGTTGAAGAAGAGTTTTTACATGCTTCGTAGCGGTTTCTGGTGAATGGATTTTCCTTCCTAGCTTGATGATAATATTCCTCACTGCATCCGCCATAGTTGTGCGAGTTGGGAAAGAGAAGAGAGAAACCCTAGGTAGAAGATCAGTAAGCGATTATCATAGAGAAAAGTAGAAATTAGGACTCTTCTTCCATCAATATTGACCCGATAAAATATATAATCCCAAGGGTGATGAACACTATTCAATGCGGCTGTCAGAATCCATGCAGCTGTGATGTGATTGACGCAACAGTATAGCTCCTTTTTAGGGATTAAACGGAAGATTTGAATTTTGAAAATGCGAATTAAATTTGGTAACCAAGGTTAAGATATTATCTTAACAAAAATAGAAGAGAGATTAAAAAGGAAGTCAAAGATGTAATTTTGACCCGTGATTGAGACCACCATACCCTCTCCTTCTGTATTATCATTCTGCCTTATTAATCAATCCTGCAGATTCTCAGAGCAGATCTGAGAATCTCAAACTAATTTGCGTCCAGATGCTTAGTCAGTATGTCAGCCAATTGCTTATCTGTTTGAATATATTCCAACTCTATCTCCTTTGATTCTACAAGTCTCTGATATAGTGATGCCTTATATCAATATGCTTCGTTCTGGAATGTTGAACTGGGTTCTTTGAAATAATTTATTGCACTGATATTGTCACAGTAGAGTGTCATAGTCCTTTGAGTGAGACCATAATCTTAGAAGCATTTGCTTCATCCAGACCAACTGAGTGCAACATCCTCCAGCTGCTATATTTCTGCCTCTGCAGTACTTAGAGAGATTGAATTCCGTTTCTTGCTTAGGCCATGATACTAAATTCTTTCCAACAAGAAGCATGCACCTGCATGTACTTTTCCTGTCATCAATATTTCCTGCCCAATCAGCATCACAATATGCAATCAGACTAAGTTTCACTGTCCTTGAATACCATATCCCATACTGAATTGTTCCCTTGATGTATTTCAAGATCCATTTAGCAGGCTATCAAATGTGATTCTTTGGGATTTGATTGATATCTTGGCACACATTCCAACACTGAACATTATATCTGGTCGACTAGCGGTTAAGTAGAGCAGACTTCCAATCAGACTTCAATAGACTGGTGTTATCAACTGATGCACTCTGTATCATTTTTGATACCTTTGTGGAGGTGGAGATAGGAGTCCTGTGAGTTTTTGCATGATTCCAGATCGAACTTCTTGACCTAAATTCTTAGCACACTTTTCTTGTGAGATAAAGTAGCCTCCAGGACTCTGTTTCACTTGAAGTCCTAGAAAATAAGTCAGTTGACCAACCATAGACATTTTAAATTCTTACCTTCATAAACCTTCACTAAGTCATCAGTATATTTCTGTAGAGTAGACCCGAAGACAATATCATCTACATAGATCTGAGCTATAGTAGCATGACTTCTAGTGGTTTTACACAATAAGGTTTATCAACACTCGATTATACCCATGATGCAACAGATACTGTGTCAGACGTTCGTACCATGCCCTTGGAGCTTGTTTAAGCCCATAGAGAGCTTTTCTGAGCTTGTAGACATGCGTCGGATGAACTGGGTCTTCAATCCTTTAGGTTGTGCCACACAGATATCTTCATGCAGATAACCATTCAAGAACGCTGTCTTAACATCCATCTGAAACAGTGTGAATCCCAGAATACACGCTACTGCCAACAAAATTCTGATTGACTCCAGTCTTGCAACAGGAGCAAACGTTTCATCATAGTCAATTCCCTCTATTTGGGTATATCCTTGAGCAACTAGACGAGCCTTGTTTCTTGCAATGTTACTGGCTTCATCAGTTTTATTTTTGAAGATCCACTTTGTTCCGATTATGTTAACTCGGTCAGGTCTTGGTACCAGATCCATACATGATTTCGTTCAAACTGATGTAGCTCCTCTTGCATTGGCCTTTCGCCCATAAATCATCCTGCAAGGCTTCCTTCACATTTTTCGGTTCTATTTTTGAGGTGTAGCAGGCAAAGCCGGATATTTCTATCAGATTGCTTCTCATTCAACTCCTGGTGTTCATTCCATCTGTTGGATTACGAATTATGTTGTCTGATGGATGATTTTTCTGAGTTCTGGTGGGCTTGTTCTTACCATCACCATCCGAGAGAGGGTTCTCCTTTTCAGGGTTTTCTTTATCTTCTTCTGATGAATCATGTGTGTCAGACAGTTTGGTTTCCTCAACTGTTTTTAACGACTCACTGATAGGGAGATCTGTCTCTAGATCAATCACCGATGTTTCATATGATTCTTTCTGGATTGTCATCTATAACAACGTTCACTGATTCCATGACTGATTGAGTTCTTTTGCTGTAAACTCGATAAGCTCGACTGTTTGGAGAGTATCCAAGAAAGATGCCCTCATCACTCTTGGGTTCAAACTTTCCTCTTTGTTCCCTATCAATTAGCACATAGCATCTTGTTCCAAACACATGAAAGTACTTTAAATTTGGCTTCTTCCCTTTCCATATCTCATATGGTGTCTTAGACGTACCTGGTCTGAGATAGACTCTATACACAGTATGACATGCTGTGTGCACTGCTTCAGCCCAGAAACGCTATGGCAGATGCGATGCATGTAACATTACTCTAGCCATTTCCTGCAAGGTCCGATTCTTTCTTTCCACCACACCATTCTGGCTGTGTCTGTTCTGGGAGCCGAGAACTCATGAGCTATACCACTTTCGGAACAGAAATATGAGTATAAGGAGTTTTCAAACTCTTTCCGATGATCACTTCTCAGTCTTTGGATTTTTATTATGGGTTCGTCTTTTCTTTTTGAACTCTTATGCATAGAGTTTTTGAATGCATTGAATGCCTCAGATTTTTCCCTCAGAAAGTATACCCAGCTAAACCGAGAGAAGTCATCTAACACACCAAAGATGTATTTCTTTCTGCCAATGCTTTTCAGTCAGAGGTTGGTCGCCATGAGGTCTATATGAACCAGTTTCTAACATCTCTCAGTAGTGATTATTTTTACTGCTTTGTGAAGAGCTCTTATATTGCTTTCCAATGGCACCATGCACACACAAACTCCTTCCTATTCTATTTTGAGCTTAGGTATCCACGAACAGCATCTAATTTGATCATTTTTCCATATCTCTGAAGTTTATGTGACCCAATCGTCGATGCCACAGTTTTGATTCGTCTGTTTTAGATATTAAACATGCCAGTTTCATTTGTCAGAACATAACAATTGTCAGAGGATCGTGTTCCTTCCATTACACTTGATCTGCTTTATCACGGACTCTGCAACATTCACGATTGAAGCACACATTCCAATTCTGATCACACAGCTGACTGATGCTATAAGATTTGCTTTTAGGCACTGACTAAGAGAACTTCATCCAGATGTGGTAGACCTGGCACATTTAGGGGTACCTTTTCCAACTATCTTTCCTTTTTGCCTGTCCCATACGTAACTGATCCACTGCTAGGTTGAACAGACATGGACACTTGACATTCCCAGTCATATGTCTGGAACATCCAACTGTCGAAATACCATCTTGCTTCAGTCATAGAGGCGGTCAGAATGATTGTGGGATAGCATATTACTTCTGATTTCCTGACCCAAACCTGTCTTACGAAGGGAGTAATAGACTTGTTCTATTATTTCTCCTTCCTTTGATCTCTGTAGAAGAAATAACATT
This sequence comes from Ipomoea nil, assembly GCF_001879475.1. Taxonomy (NCBI): domain Eukaryota; kingdom Viridiplantae; phylum Streptophyta; class Magnoliopsida; order Solanales; family Convolvulaceae; genus Ipomoea; species Ipomoea nil. The sequence continues at coordinate 6,567 of NW_017616596.1, read as the reverse complement.
CAGGTCGAGTGTTTCATTTTGTTTGACAATAGTGACAGTTGGGTACGTATTGTCTAACTTTTTCAACTTAGTCCTGAACCTTGAGTACTGCGATTGAAATTTGGATCTTGCCAGATTTAGTGTCGCAATCCGATGTGTGCATGATTCCTTTCTGTTTTAACTGAGTTGAACCGAGATGAATTGACCTTGTTCATAACTATGAATCCGGTTTATCAACTGATGTACTTCTTTTATAAACATAGGTGCCCGTCTTTGAGGACTCTCCCTCGTTCAAAACCGAGTCCCTTTTTATCATTGGGATTTCGACCAGAATCCAGAATTTTGTCTAAGGTAGAGGTGGTATCCATCATCTTGATATTCTTCTTTAGATCCTCCAGTTCCTTTATCAATTTTCCCTCTCGTGATCTTATCTGAGTAATAAGATCTTCTTTTAAGACGAGTTCAGTGTTTAGTTTCTTTCAGGAGATCATCATCACTGCTTCAGATCTTCATTCAGACTCTTATTGACTTTCACCAATTGTTCCCAACTTCCAACTAGTTTAGCAATTCCAGTTCTAGTTGTGTATGTCTCTCTTCAAGTCATCTGATGATATGTACGATTCTTCTGAATGGCTTCTCTGTCCGGCTGTGAAGAAGCGCACGAAGTTTCCCAATTTTCATCAGACTGGTCATTTGCTGCTTCCTCATCAACATCACTTAGGGTCGCCACTGACATAGCTTTCTTTCTTTTGAGATAAGTTGCACATTCAGATTGTATATGTCTAAATCCTTCACACTATCGACATTGCACTGATCGATTTAGAGGTCTAACTGTGTCAGTTGGATTACTCCTGATTTGTCTTATTCGGCCAGTCTGGGACTGACTGTTCTGTGAGAAGGAGGGTGTTTCTGTTTTCTGATATGAGGAGTTTCCACTTTTGTACTGTGTCCTGTTAGGTTGTCTTTGACTCCTGCGATTGAAGCCTTTCAATATTTTCTTAAAGTTCTTTGTTAGCAAGGCTAATGCTTCGTCATCTATTTCATCTGTGTCAGATTCTCGATCAGCTTCAGCAACAAAAGCCACTGACTTGCCTTTTTTTGCTGACTACAGGTTCATCATCAGCTAGCACTACAAGTTCATAAGTGTTTGTCCAAAGGGGGTGTGGTAAAAGTCTAGAGGGGGGTGAATAGACTTTTTAAACTTTTTTGCAAATACAACAATTGCTAAGGCAACAGAGAGATCAAGACTCTTAACTAGATTGTTAGAGTCTTGTACGCAGCGGAATAAATAAATACGAGTTGTGTGATTGTGTCAAGTACATCAACGTGATATGCAGTAAGTAAATAAAGCAGTAAATGACACAAGGCAATTTATAGTGGTTCGGAGGTGATGTAATCCCCTACTCCACTTGCTCTTATTGTCCAAGAGCAATTCACTATATCCACCACTTCTTGGTTCCTAGATACAATGAATTTCCGTGATCTAGTGCTTTGATCACTAAGCCCACACTAATCACGGCCCAGTGCCTCCAACACTGCTGCTTTGGATTTCACAGCTCCGTGCTACTTTCCAGGATTTCACCAGCCCTGTGCTACTTTCCCCCCGTCTTCCACGATCCGGTCGACGTATCTCGTGATCTGGTGCTTTGATCACCAAGCCCACACCAATCACGCCCAGTGCCTCTGACACTGCTGTTTCGGATCTCACAGCTCCGTGTGACAATCCAGGATTTCACAACTCCGTGCTACTTTCCCCCCGTCTTCGACGTATCCCGTGAACTAGTGCTTTGATCACAAAGCCCACATTAATCACGTCCAGTGTTCTCCAACACTGTTGATTCACTTGTTTGTAGAAAAACAAGTTTCACTGACTTTTCCAACTTTGAGACTTCTTGAATGGATCTTCAATATGCAGCAAGTCTCTCAATGATGAAGAATTAACACTCTTGAATATTTTCTCTTTGAGCTCTCTGAGTGTTTTTCTCACTTGAATATTTTCTCACATGTAAGCTTTTTTCAAGCAGATTGGATTCGTATGATCTCACGTTTTTGGCTCGTTGGAAGTGAGTTGATCTGCTTCATTCTTCATCCTTTTATAGCTGGTTTTGAGAAGTTGTCCGTTGGAAAAAGACAATCTCAAATTTGAATTTTTAGATCTCAATTTGAATTCCAAATCTCAGATTTGAATTCTTGTAGCCTTTTGTAGAGAATCTGTAGCTTCTTCAGAAGATCATATTAAAAATAATATCTCTGATGTTTTGGCCGTTGCTTAGCATGTGGTCCATGTGAAGAGACTTAAAATATTTCTGATGCAGATCTTATCTTCACGTGAAGGGCTTTAAACTAATTCTGATATAGATCATGCCGCCTTCTGGGACTTTCATCTTCTGTGTATTTTATTCTCTTTGTATGGCTACTGATGAAGTGTTTCGGCCAATGAGATCTCTTGATCTGGGTCTCATTTTGATGGTGAGAATTCAATCCTTGATTGAAATTTAATCTCCAACTTCAGCTCTTACTATATATAGCTTTGGAACTTCATCTCCAACTTCAGCTCTTACTATATGTGGCTTTGGAACTTCATCTCCAACTTCAGCTCTTACTAAATATAGCTTGATGAGACTTCAACTCTTACTTCATTTCTTTGACTTTGACTTGCAAACTGCATACTTCAACTCTTACTATAGGTGGCTTTGGAACTTCATCTCCAACTTCAGCTCTTACTATATATAGCTTGATGAGACTTCATCTCTTACTTCATTTCTTTGACTTTGACTTGCAAACTGCATCTCTAACTTCATCTCATACTGCATCTCTAACTTCAGCTCATACTTCATATTGACTTGACTTATGAAGACTTTGACTTTGCAAACCACATCTCTAACTTCGACTTGCAAACTGCATCTCTAACTTCATCTCATACTGCATCTCTAACTTCAGCTCATACTTCATATTGACTTGACTTATGAAGACTTTGACTTTGCAAACCGCATCTCTAACTTCATCTCCAATCTTAATTGATTTCGAAACTTATGAAACCGCATCTCTAACTTCATCTCCAATCTTAATTGATTTCGAAACTTATGAAGACTTTGACTTTGCAAACCGCATCTCTAACTTCATCTCCAATCTCTATTATTTAATTGATTTCGAAACCTCTACTCCAACTTCACTTGAATTGATTTCATCTCCAATCTCTATTAGTTAATTGATTTCGAAACCTCTACTCCAACTTCACTTGAATTGATTTCGAAACCTATTTTGAAACCTTAAGTCCTACTTTCATCTCCTTCTTAGTTTCGAATTACTTGAATTAATTTCGAAACCTCTTCTCAAACCTCAGCTCCTACTTCATCTCTTGGAACTGATTTAAGGCTTCTTTATAAAATTGTAAGGAGTGAGTTTCAAACCTGAGAACCTTGTGGTTTATACATCAAGCTTTCATCCATCTCAACTGTACGGATTATTAGTCATTATAGCATTCTCCTTGATGTAATTCTTTCTTTCCATAGATGCTTGATCTTCAAGATAACTTCATGAATTTCGGTTTGCTTCTCGTTCTTTCGTATGAGATTCACCAGTATGACTTCTTTTTTGAGTTGGGCGTGTGGGCTTATTTTGTATACATATCATACGCATACATCTTCTTCTTCGTATTTTTCCCTTTCTTCATATTTGTTAATTTTCCTTTCATGGGCTATGACACGCCTAGACTTAACAAATAAAATTGGGGATTCTAAAATACAATTTGGCATATCAAAATCTATTACAATATAATTCCTAACAATAAGTATGTAAACTTCCCATAAGTTCTCCCACACTCTTCTTCTCCCAGCCTGAGTGTTCCTGAATTGCCAGTCACTTTTCATTCAGAAACATTTGGGTAGCGATCGAAGGATCTTTTTGACCACTCTTTTATTAGTAAAAGGTTCACCAAGTACTGAAGCTCTGTTCATCAGATTCTGAACCGGACTATGAAAGGTTGAGATTGTTTCCTCTTCACCCATCCTGAGAGATTCAACTCTGACAGTACCAACTGAAGCTTTGACTGCTTGACATCACTGGTACCTTCATATCTGGTTTCAAGAGTGTCCATACTCGGTTTTGCTTCTTTTATTCTGGTGACTAGAGTAAAGAATGATTCATGCAGAGATCCTACAATAGAATTTAGTGCCTTATTGTTTAGATCAGAAGACGCCATCTCTTCCTTCAGTCTATGTCTCTATAGGTTTAGCCCCAGCAGTTCCATCAGCATTCTGAACTCTCGGAGGACTCCATCCGGTGAGAACAGTACGATATGCTTTGGTACCTTGTGCCTGAAGGTAAATCTCCATTCGAGGCCTTCCAGAAAGAATAGTTGTGGCCATCCAATTCTGTTTGGTTTCATACTTGCATCCATCCTGAATCGAAAGATACCCAGCCAAAACACACAAGCAGAAAGCAGACAAACTCCCAACAGACAACAAGTAAACAGCTTCTTAAAGAGAGAACAATGCAAAAAGATCTTCCCTTAAGGATCAAGTCATTGTGTAGACGTAAAAGCTCTCATACCACATGTAATTTTGCATTTCCCCAGTTTAAGATGATTATTAGAGATAAGCAACTGGTGTAATGGACTGACTGATTCGGAGACGTGAATTGTCAGTCAGATAGATAGATTGCAGATTAGTTCGTAGAGGAAAAAACTAAAGCAGATAACAAATCAACACATACGATGTTTACCTATTTCGATACGGTGTGTATCTACATCTAGGGACGATCACCGAGGCGTCCAATCCACTAACTCATAATCCAATGTACAAAAGGTAGAGAAATAACAATCTCACCCCAAGTGCCCCACACAAGGTACGTACCCAGTCTACAAAGGTTTAGTGGATTGTTGAAGATGGAGAGCCACGCATGCAGAAGTCCAAATGAAATCCCTTCGATTGGAGAGCTAACTCTGATGCAGTCCGCTTCAATAACGCAGTCCCACGTTGTTCCCACAACTGAGTGATCTTCGCGTCCTTTCGTTTAAGCAATGATTTTCTTCTCAAGTTCTTCATCATAATCACCAAGAACATATATTCTTGAGAAGAGGCATGATAATCAGTGATATTATCCTCTATATAGCAAGGAGTGTTTTTTGTCTTCTTAAAAACGTAACCCTAATTCATGACCGAATGAGGGTACTTATACTTCCTTGGTAAGAACACTCTCCAAAAATATCTTTGATTGTAGATGGTAGGACAATTTGTGAAGAATGCAATCTTAAAGATTCGGTCCATACCTTCCAAAACAGATCCGCTGATTTTCTTTCCAAAACTGTCTTCTCCCGTACCTTAATCCCGAATTAATTCCTTAATTAATTCCTTGTGATCTTATCCTAAATTCCCTTTGAAATTAGTTGAGGGACCAAATTTGATCAAATCCCTTACTCTTTTAATTTGGTCAATGAGTTGTACCTTGGGCTTTAGACCTTGTACCTTAGACTTTTCCTTTCTCCTAACAAGTTTTGGGAGGAAGGGCCCTTTTGGTCATTTCACACAATGCAAGCATTAAAACCCTACCCTAACCAAGGAAATCCAAATCACTTTTCAGGATTTCCCTTCTCTCTACATCTCTTTCTTGCTCCCTACTCCTTCTTCTCTCTAGGAAATCCTAGGGTTCATCCTCACAAGTTCTTCAAGGAATCCCAAGCCAAGATTCCACCTTTCCAACTCTACAAGGCTAGGAATGGTAAGATCTATCCTTCCCCATCTTTTCCTCACAAGATTCCTCCATCTTTTCTCTAAATCTTTATTCTACCTTGTGGGTTTTGGGAGTTTGTAAAAGATCTAGTGGTGGGAAGTGCTAGGTGTTCTAGAGGAGCTTTGGTCTTGCTTTGAGGTTGAAGAAGGTGTTCTTGGTCTACAATAGGTAACCCATGTGACAAAACCTATTTTCACTTGATAATATTGATTGTTGGCTTCTATGTGATATTCTTGATGTGTTTGATTTATTAATGCATGAACTTGTGATGATGCATTTTTAGAGCTTGTATTTAGGGTTCTTGAATGCCATTTTATGAGTTATTCATAGGTTCAAGTCATATCTTTGTTGTGTGGAAGATTTGGGTCATTTGACTTGAACTTGGCCTAAAAAGTGATTTTCGCGAATGCTGAAATTTTGGGTACAGGCGTACCCGCTGGGTAGAACGCGGTGGAGCCCTACCGTGTTCCACCCGCGGGAACATGTTTGAGAAGTGGTTTGGGTTGTTTTCCCACCCTTTCGCCCATTCGTGTGTGATTCTTTGGCCCCGTTTGATTGGATTGTTGAGCTTTTGTGTGTCTCCTTGTTGTTACGTATGTCTAGAGCGATGTTTAAGTATCCATGTTAGGATTTGGTGTCTTCAATCGTGCTTATGATCCAACCTTGTGATTCGTTGGATTGATGTTGAGTCTTTGTGGTTCATTGGAACTTTTGTTTACCGTCTTTGATATGCAGCTAGTTTGATGTTGTAATGCTAGTGTGTGTGGTTTGTTCTTTCCTATTGAGGTTGGCAACTTGTGTTGACCATGTTGGTGTCGGATTGTAATCCTTCGTTGTTGAGTATGTTTCATATCTTTG
>NW_017616595.1:0-6412 GCF_001879475.1 Ipomoea nil | reverse complement strand
AGGCGACTCCTTTGGCTTTTTCACGGAAATGACTAAAGGGTCTGGGCCCTTGTTTCCTATCTCGTCTCGCGAGTCCCTCAGTTGAGGCGACTCCTTAGGCTTTTTCTTTTCTTTAGAAACGGTTTTAGGGTCAGCGCCCCGTTGTTTCTTTAATTTCTCGCCGAGTCCTTAGTCGAGGCGACTCCTTTGGCTTTTTCGCGCGAAACGACTCAGGGTCTGGGCCCTTGTTTCCTATCTCTTCTCGCCGAGTCCCTCAGTCGAGGTGACTCCTTAGGCTTTTTCTTTTCTTAGAAACAGTTTAGGGTCAGTGCCCCGTTGTTTCTTTAATTTCTCGCCGAGTCCCTCAGTCGAGGCGATTCCTTTTGGCTTTTCACGGAAACGACTAAAGGTCTCGGCCCTTGTTTCCTATCTCTTCTCGCCTAGTCCCTCAGTCGAAGCGACTCCTTAGGCTTTTTCTTTTCTTAGAAATGGTTTAGGGTCAGTGCCCTGTTGTTTCTTTAATTTCTCGCCGATTCCCTCAGTCGAGGCGACTCCTTTTGGCTTTTTCACGGAAACGACTAAGGGTCTGGGCCCTTGGTTCCTATCTCATCTCACCGAGTCCCTCAGTCGAGGCGACTCCTTAGGCTTTTTCTTTTCTTAGAAACGGTTTAGGGTCAGTGCCCCGTTGTTTCTTTAATTTCTCGCCAAGCCTCTCAGTTGAGGCGACTCCTTTTGGCTTTTTCACGGAAACGACTAACGGTCTTGGCCCTTGTTTCCTATCTCTTCTCGCCGAGTCCTCAGTCGAGGCGACTCCTTTTGGCTTTTTCACGGAAACGACTAAGGGTCTGGGCCCTTGTTTCCTATCTCGTCTCGCCGAGTCCCCTCAGTCGAGGCGACTCCTTAGGCTTTTTCTTTTCTTAGAAACGGTTTAGGGTCAGTGCCCCGTTGTTTCTTTAATTTCTCGCCGAGTCCCTCAGTCGAGGCGACTCCTTTTGTTTTTTCGCGGAAACGACTAAGGGTCTGGGCCCTTGTTTCCTATCTTCTCGCGAGTCCCTCAGTCGAGGTACTCCTTGGCTTTTCTTTTCTTAGAAACGTTTAGGTCAGTGCCCCGTTGTTTCTTTAATTTCTCGCCCGAGTCCCTTAGTCGAGGCGACTCCTTTTGGTTTTTTCACGGAAACGACTAAGGGTCTGGGACCTTGTTCCTATCTCTTCTCACCGAGTCCCTCATTCGAGGCGACTCCTTAGGCTTTTTTTTTCTTAGAAACAGTTTAGGGCAGTGCCCCGTTGTTTCTTTTAATTTCTCGCCGAGTCCCTCAGTTGAGGCGACTCATTTTGGCTTTTCACAGAAACGACTAACAGTCTTGGCCCTTCTTTCCTATCTCTTCTCGCAGAGTCCCTCAGTCGGGGCGACTCCTTTTGGCTTTTTCACGGAAACGACTAAGGGTCTGGGCCCTTGTTTCCTATCTCGTCTCGCCGAGTCCCTCAGTCGAGGCGACTCCTTAGGCTTTTTCTTTTCTTAGAAACGGTTTAGGGTCAGTGCCCGTTGTTTCTTTAATTTCTCGCCGAGTCCTCAGTCGAGGCGACTCCTTTTGGTTTTTTCGCGGAAACGACTAAGGGTCTGGGCCCTTGTTTCCTATCTCTTCTCGTCGAGTCCCTCAGTCGAGGCGACTCCTTTGGCTTTTTCTTTTCTTAGAAATGGTTTAGGATCAGTGCCCCGTTGTTTCTTTAATTTCTCGCCGAGTCCCTTAGTCGAGGCGACTCCTTTTGGTTTTTTCACGGAAACGACTAAGGGTCTGGGACCTTGTTCCTATCTCTTCTCACCGAGTCCCTCATTCGAGGCGACTCCTTAGGCTTTTTATTTTCTTAGAAACAGTTTAGGGGCAGTGCCCCGTTGTTTATTTAATTTCTCGCCGAGTCCCTCAGTTGAGGCGACTCATTTTGGCTTTTTCACAGAAACGACTAACAGTCTTGGCCCTTCTTTCCTATCTCTTCTCACAGAGTCCCTCAGTCGGGGCGACTCCTTTTGGCTTTTTCACGGAAACGACTAAGGGTCTGGGCCCTTGTTTCCTATCTCGTCTCGCCGAGTCCCTCAGTCGAGGCGACTCCTTAGGCTTTTTCTTTTCTTAGAAACGGTTTAGGGTCAGTGCCCCGTTGTTTCTTTAATTTCTCGCCGAGTCCCTCAGTCGAGGCGACTCCTTTTGGTTTTTTCACGGAAACGACTAAGGGTCTGGGCCCTTGTTTCCTATCTCTTCTCGCCGAGTCCCTCAGAGACGACTCCTTAGGCTTTTTCTTTTCTTAGAAACGGTTTAGGGTCAGTGCCCCGTTGTTTCTTTAATTTCTCGCCGAGTCCCTCAGTCGAGGCGACTCCTTTTGGCTTTTTCACGGAAACGACTAAGGGTCTGGGCCTTGTTCCTATCTCTTCTCACCGAGTCCCTCATTCGAGGCGACTCCTTAGCTTTTTATTTTCTTAGAAACAGTTTAGGGGCAGTGCCCCGTTGTTTCTTTAATTTCTCGCCGAGTCCCTCAGTTGAGGCGACTCATTTTGGCTTTTTCACAGAAACGACTAACAGTCTTGGCCCTTCTTTCCTATCTCTTCTCGCAGAGTCCCTCAGTCGGGGCGACTCCTTTTGGCTTTTTCACGAAACGACTAAGGGTCTGGGCCCTTGTTTCCTATCTCGTCTCGCCGAGTCCCTCAGTCGAGGCGACTCCTTAGGCTTTTTCTTTCTTAGAAACGGTTTAGGGTCAGTGCCCGTTGTTTCTTTAATTTCTCGCCGAGTCCCTCAGTCGAGGCGACTCCTTTTGGTTTTTTCGCGAAACGACTAAGGGTCTGGGCCCTGTTTCCTATCTCTTCTCGTCGAGTCCCTCAGTCGAGGCGACTCCTTTGGCTTTTTCTTTTCTTAGAAATGGTTTAGGATCAGTGCCCCGTTGTTTCTTTAATTTCTCGCCGAGTCCCTTAGTCGAGGCGACTCCTTTTGGTTTTTTCACGGAAACGACTAAGGGTCTGGGACCTTGGTTCCTATCTCTTCTCACCGAGTCCCTCATTCGAGGCGACTCCTTAGGCTTTTTATTTTCTTAGAAACAGTTTAGGGGCAGTGCCCGTTGTTTATTTAATTTCTCGCCGAGTCCCTCAGTTGAGGCGACTCATTTTGGCTTTTTCACAGAAACGACTAACAGTCTTGGCCCTTCTTTCCTATCTCTTCTCACAGAGTCCCTCAGTCGGGGCGACTCCTTTTGGCTTTTTCACGGAAACGACTAAGGGTCTGGGCCCTTGTTTCCTATCTCGTCTCGCCGAGTCCCTCAGTCGAGGCGACTCCTTAGGCTTTTTTTTTCTTAGAAACGGTTTAGGGTCAGTGCCCCGTTGTTTCTTTAATTTCTCGCCGAGTCCCTCAGTCGAGGCGACTCCTTTTGGTTTTTTCACGGAAACGACTAAGGGTCTGGGCCCTTGTTTCCTATCTCTTCTCGCGAGTCCCTCAGTCGAGGCGACTCCTTTGGCTTTTTCTTTCTTAGAAACGGTTTAGGGTCAGTGCCCCGTTGTTTCTTTAATTTCTCGCCGAGTCCCTTAGTCGAGGCGACTCCTTTTGGTTTTTTCACGGAAACGACTAAGGGTCTTTCCTATCTCTTCTCACCGAGTCCCTCATTCGAGGCGACTCCTTAGGCTTTTTATTTTCTTAGAAACAGTTTAGGGGCAGTGCCCCGTTGTTTCTTTAATTTTCTCGCCGAGTCCCTCAGTTGAGGCGACTCATTTTGGCTTTTTCACAGAAACGACTAACAGTCTTGGCCCTTCTTCCTATCTCTTCTCGTAGAGTCCTCAGTCGGGGCGACTCTTTTGGCTTTTTCACGAAACGACTAAGGGTCTGGGCCCTTGTTTCCTATCTCGTCTCGCCGAGTCCCTCAGTCGAGGCGACTCCTTAGGCTTTTCTTTTCTTAGAAACGGTTTAGGGTCAGTGCCCGTTGTTTCTTTAATTTCTCGCCGAGTCCCTCAGTCGAGGCGACTCCTTTTGGTTTTTTCGCGGAAACGACTAAGGGTCTGGGCCCTTGTTTCCTATCTCTTCTCGTCGAGTCCCTCAGTCGAGGCGACTCCTTTGGCTTTTTCTTTCTTAGAAATGGTTTAGGATCAGTGCCCCGTTGTTTCTTTAATTTCTCGCCGAGTCCCTTAGTCGAGGCGACTCCTTTTGGTTTTTTCACGGAAACGACTAAGGGTCTGGGCCCTTGTTTCCTATCTCTTCTCGCCGAGTCCCTTAATCGAGACGACTCCTTAGGCTTTTTCTTTTCTTAGAAACAGTTTAGGGTCAGTGCCCCGTTGTTTCTTTAATTTCTCGCCGAGTCCTCAGTTGAGGCGACTCCTTTTGGTTTTTCACGAAACGACTAAGGGTCTGGGACCTTGGTTCCTATCTCTTCTCACCGCGTCCCTCATTCGAGGCGACTCCTTAGGCTTTTTATTTTCTTAGAAACGGTTTAGGGGCAGTGCCCCTTGTTTCTTTAATTTCTCGCCGAGTCCCTCAGTTGAGGCGACTCATTTTGGCTTTTTCACAGAAACGACTAACAGTCTTGGCCCTTCTTTCCTATCTCTTCTCGCAGAGTCCCTCAGTCGGGGCGACTCCTTTTGGCTTTTTCACGGAAACGACTAAGGGTCTGGGCCCTTTTTTCCTATCTTGTCTCGCCGAGTCCCTCAGTCGAGGCGACTCCTTAGGCTTTTTTTTTTCTTAGAAACGGTTTAGGGTCAGTGCCCCGTTGTTTCTTTAATTTCTCGCCGAGTCCCTCAGTCGAGGCGACTCCTTTTGGTTTTTTCGCGGAAACGACTAAGGGTCTGGGCCCTTGTTTCCTATCTCTTCTCGCCGAGTCCCTCAATCGAGACGACTCCTTAGGCTTTTTCTTTTCTTAGAAACAGTTTAGGGTCAGTGCCCCGTTGTTTCTTTAATTTCTCGCCGAGTCCCTCAGTTGAGGCGACTCCTTTTGGCTTTTTCACGGAACGACGAAGGGTCTGGGACCTTGGTTCCTATCTCTTCTCACCGCGTCCCTCATTCGAGGCGACTCCTTAGGCTTTTTATTTTCTTAGAAACGTTTAGGGCAGTGCCCCATTGTTTCTTTAATTTCTCGCCGAGTCCCTCAGTTGAGGCGACTCATTTTGGCTTTTTCACAGAAAAGACTAACAGTCTTGGCCCTTCTTTCCTATCTCTTCTCGCAGAGTCCCTCAGTCGGGCGACTCCTTTTGGCTTTTTCAAACGACTAAGGTCTGGGCCCTTGTTTCCTATCTCGTCTCGCCGAGTCCCTCAGTCGAGGCGACTCCTTAGGCTTTTTTCTTTCTTAGAAACGGTTTAGGGTCAGTGCCCCGTTGTTTCTTTAATTTCTCGCCGAGTCCCTCAGTCGAGGCGACTCCTTTTGGTTTTTTCGCAGAAACGACTAAGGGTTTGGGCCCTTGTTTCCTATCTCTTCTCGTCGAGTCCCTCAGTCGAGGCGACTCCTTTGGCTTTTTCTTTTCTTAGAAATGGTTTAGGATCAGTGCCCCCGTGTTTCTTTAATTTCTCGCCGAGTCCCTTAGTCGAGGCGACTCCTTTTGGCTTTTTCACGGAAATGACTAAGGGTCTGGGCCCTTGGTTCCTATCTCTTCTCGCCGAGTCCCTCAGTCGAGGCGACTCCTTAGGCTTTTTCTTTTCTTAGAAACAGTTTAGGGTCAGTGCCCCGATGTTTCTTTAATTTCTCGTCGAGTCCCTCAATCGAGGCGATTCGTTTTGGCTTTTTCACGGAAACGACTAAGGGTCTCGGCCCTTGTTTCCTAACCCTTCTAGCCGAGTCCCTCAATCGAAGCGACTCCTTAGGCTTTTTCTTTTCTTAGAAACGGTTTAGGGTCAGTGCCCTATTGTTTCGTTAATTTCTCGCCGAGTCCCTCAGTCGAGGCGACTCCTTTTGGCTTTTTCACGGAAACAACTGAGGGTCTGGGCCATTGGTTCCTATCTCTTCTCGCCGAGTCCCTTAGTCGAGGCAACTCCTTAGGCTTTTTCTTTTCTTAGAAACGATTTAGGGTCAGTGCCCCGTTGTTTCTTTAATTTCTCGCCGAGTCCCTCAGTTGAGGCGACTCCTTTTGGCTTTTTCACGGAAACGACTAAGGGTCTGGGCCTTTCGTTCCTATCTCTTCTCACCTAGTCCCTCAGTCGAGGCGACTCCTTAGGCTTTTTCTTTTCTTAGAAACGGTTTAGAGGTCAGCGCCCCGTTGTTTCTTTAATTTCTCGCCGAGTCCCTCAGTTGAGGCGACTCCTTTTGGCTTTTTCACGGAAACGACTAACGGTATTGGCCCTTCCTTCCTATCTCTTCTCACCGAGTCCCTCAGTCGAGGTGACTCCTTTTGGTTTTTTCTCGGAAACGAAGAAGGGTCTGGGCCCTTGTTTCCTATCTCTTCTCGCCGAGTCCCTTAATCGAGACGACTCCTTAGGCTTTT
>NW_017616593.1:0-9873 GCF_001879475.1 Ipomoea nil | reverse complement strand
AAAATAAGTTATTTTAATTTCCAAAAACATGCATTTTCCTTTCTAATGTTTGATTGCATTATGTAAAATTGTCAATGAATTAATTAACTTAACATTTTAATAAATAAAAAGAAGAGGGAGGGGAGGGAGAGCTGAGAAAATAAAATTTGATGGGCATGAGGCAAGAGCTAGGTAGTTTGTTTGTATATAATAATAGGATATCCATAATTGTAGGCATTTGAATCTGAGTAGCGCAATAATGCAAGTATATATATGTGAAGAGGTAGGCAGGACGAAGAACATCGAACATCGAACATCGAACATCGAGAAATAAATAAAAAGAATTAGTCCATTGGAGAAGCTAGATATAAATAAAAGATCGTGTTTCTCCAATGGCGTCAATAACAGTAGCTTATTGAGTTAATATCTAAAATTGTCCTCGACTATAGTGGTTTTTCTCAATTTCGTCCTAAACGACTTTGGTGACCTAATATCGTCCCAGACTTTTGTGTTTCACTCAATTTAGTCCCAGATTTTTGTGTTTTTGCTCAATTTAGTCCCTCATTTGTTATTCTGTCCATTTGGTGTTAAATAAATAGACAATTCAGTGATTTTAATATTGGAATCTCTTTACTCATAGACATGTGAACTGCGAAATCCCTTTTTTTTTACGAATTACTCCCAGAATTACTCCTAAAACTGTGAATATAAAATTTGATTTGCAGGTCGGGGAGTAATTCTGGGTGTAATTCGTACAAGAAAGAGGAATTTCGCACTTCACAAGTTGAAAGTAAAGAGAGATCAATATTGACATTACTGAATTATCCCTTTATTTAACACTAATTTGATGGAATAACAAATGGAGGACTAAATTGAGCGAAACACAAAAGTCTGGGACGATATTAGGTCACCAAAGTCGTTTAGGACGAAATTAAGAAAAACCACTATAGTCGAGGACGATTTTGGGTATTAACTCGTAGCTTATTATTATGTTCTTGTATTGTTTGTTTGCAGCGCCTATGGGAAACCAGATTTGGAGATGAATCCTTCAGCCTCGAGCTGGCAAACTGTAACTGAAAACGTGGGTGTTTCCGCCATGCACATGCAGTTGATGACAAACAACAGGGTTGTCTGGTATGACGCCATTAATCTTGGTCGCTCCGCACTGATGCAGAATCCTAAGTGGTGCAGAAAAGATGATAAGGGCCGTGAAGACTGCTGGGCTCATGGCGTTACCTATGATCTCGACACCGCTAAAGTTGTCAAGACACTCAAGGTATATATATAATACTGGCCTGGCCTGGGTACAATTTATTTCATTAATTAATTAATTATATTGTTTTTATGCATGTATGTTTAGTTGAGCCTGAATACATGGTGCTCGTCGGGAGGGCTGTCGAGCACCGGAAAATTGATAAGCACCGGAGGCTACGACAAAGGTTTTCGAGGAATTAGAATCCTGGAACCCTGCGATTTATGCGATTTCAAGGAAGATGTTGGACTTTCTGCAAACAGATGGTAAGCATTATTATTTTCAAATTCTGATCTTATAATAATTAATTTAATTTAATTTAATTTAATTTACTACGTTGAACTGAACTGGCAGGTATGCTTCTCAACAAGTCTTGGAAAATGGTGATTTTATCGTGGTGGGAGGAAGAAAATCTCACAACTATGAAATTGTCCCGCCAGATCAGCTTAAATTCCCGAACAAACAATTTCCGCTTCGGCTGCTCGAGGAAACCACCGACGGCTTTCTGAGAATAATTTGTATCCATTTGTGTACCTCCTCCCCGACGGCAATGTCTTCCTCTTCGCCAACGATCGCTCCATTATTTTCAACCCTAGAACCGGAAAGACGATTCGGGAGCTTCCTAAGCTGCCAGGGGGTCCCGGAACTACCCGGCCTCGGGCAATCCGCGCTTCTTCCTCTCAAACTCACCAAAGCGAATGATTTTGTGAAGGCGGAGGTTTTGGTTTGCGGCGGCAATACACACGAAGCCTTCAAGGTCACGGAGCATCCGCCGAGGCAATTTCCGCCGGCGTTAAAGGATTGCGGCAGGATTGTTGCGAATCAGGAAGGGGCCAAGTGGGAAATTGAGGAGATGCCGTCGGGGAGGGTTATGGGAGATATGTTGATTCTCCCCGATGGGAATGTCCTCATAATTAATGGCGCGAAAACCGGGACCTCTGGTTGGGACGGGGCGGAGGAAACCAAATTTCACTCCGGTGCTTTACAGCCCGGATAAACCGAAAGGGGAAAGGTTTACTGAGTTGACACCAACAAAAATTGCCAGAATGTACCATTCCACTTCTGCGGTTTTGCCCGACGCTAAGATCTTAGTAGCGGGAAGTAACACCCACGATTCCTACGATATGAAAGCCAAATACCCAACCGACATGCGCGTCGAGAAATTCTCGCCGCCGTACTTAGCCCCGCACTGCAAAAGTTTCGGCCGCAGATCGTGGAGAAGCTTTCCCAAACGGAATTGGTTTATGGAAAGAATTTCAATATCCATTTCAAGCTAGATGATGCGGCGGACATGTCTAGTATTAAGGTTACCATGTATCCGCCGCCTTTCACCACTCACGGTACTCTGAGGGCCAAAGGATGCTGATTTTGGGACTCACCTCTGTGGCCAAGGATACCATCTCCGCCGTGGCGCCGTCCTCTGGCAAGCTTGCACCACCAGGCTATTACTTGATCTTTGTTGTGCACCGTGGCGTACCCAGCAAGGGATTGTGGGTGCATATTAAATAGAACAGAATAGAAGATACGGGCTCGCTTGTTCAGTGTTGACAGTATTTGGGTGCAATTAGCCTTACATGCTGATTGAGTCATTGAATTATCGTGATTTGTATCTTTTTATAGTGCAGACGAACTACGGTGTGAGGGGTGGGGGTCCCTTAGAGTGGGGAATCCAACCTATAGAATAGAAGACGATGGGCATTGATTTTTTTTTATTTTTGTAATCTTGTACAGAGTACCATATAATAATATATACAGTACAACATTTTCTATAAGAACTTATGAGCACAGTTCTTAAATTCTTTACATAAATTAATAAATTAAAGAAATTGAAGAGTGGGAGGAAGGTAGAGGTTTGCAGGTTTGAAACATCTCAAAATTATACGTACAATTGTTAAATTTTGTTTCTTATGAAATGGTAATTGTGATTTCTTTCCTCCTATGATAGATTATTAATGCAATCATGAGTGGGTGGAATACTGGAAAATATAGATGTATACTCATGATTATTGTTGTTGGGAGAAGGAGTTTGTGTCACCAACTCTAGTTCTCCCAAATGGAGTCCCAGCCCTTTGCTTTCTCTATCTTCCTCTCTTCTTTCAAACCTTTAATTTCGGCGGCCTTTTCACCTTAGTGCATGTGAAAAATGATACTAATAAACAAAGTTATAAGTGTAATAACATATATTATCAAATGATAATGTAATTAAAATTTAAATGATCTTGGAGTGTAATTAAAATGATACTTGAACGTGCAAAAATGAAACTAAACAATAGAACTCATACTATAACGTATATGCAAATGAAATGATACGACGTAGTTTTACTTCATGATGCACATTGCAATGTGGATTATGTGGACCATAGATAAACGTTCATTTTTAGTATAATGTTTGTTTTTAATATGCAAGTTCATTTTTAAATATTATACCAAATAGTGAACGACCTTCAACACAATAAATTAACATTCAATGTATTAAAAATGAACTTTTAGTATATTAAAAATGATCATTATGTAAGTGGATTTGAGTGGGTGATTGTAACACCCGATTTTACCACAACTCCGCTATTATCAAAAGAAATAGGAACCGGATTAAAGTGAATGGAGTTTGGACAGATGATGCTCCTATATGTGAGTATGTGACTGACTTTTTTTTTCTTCTTTGTTTGGCAGGGTTCTAAGGGATAACGAGTTGGAGCTTTTGGAGATGGCAGACACTCGTAGAATCTCCCCAATCAAGGTAGTAGACAAAAATTCAATGACCCATGTGGGCAAGATCGCAAAAACTCGTAGAATCTCCCCCAATCAAGCTAGTAGAAAAAATTCAATGACCCGTGTCGGCCAATAATATTGATGTCACATAACACAATTAAGATCCATATCGTAACATATCTATCTATGTTTTTTTTTTTTCATATATATGCGATGGTGAACGACGGGAATTGAACCCGCGCATAGTGGATTCACAATCCACCGCCTTAATCCACTTGGCTACATCCGCCCCCAGACTATGTTCTTATTTTTTCATTTTTTTTTTTCTAATTACTAATTAGAAATTATTGATGCAATTGGATTATCCATTATTGAAAACTTCTTTCTATACGACATTTTTAATCGTACTTACAGATGGTACAATATCCCCACATATCAAAATTTTTAATCCTAAATTTACTTACTCTTGACTTCTACGTAAATTTGACCATGATTAAAGACCGGCCTTCTAAAAAATAATCCCACGTGTGATAGTGTTTGCCATTGACTTTTATTTATTATCATGACATATGATAGCATAAAAGAAAATTGTTTTCTTTGGAACTTGAAAGGCAATCTTGAATCAGAAGGTGTTAACGACATTAGAGGAATAAAACCTTTGTTCCTGCATTCGTTTCACACATAATCTGAGCTTCCAAAACATGATCAACCAACCTTGTAACCATTACACTGTCCTAATGAGTGATCTATATTTCTCAATAGCATCACAGGTGGTAGATTTCAGCAATCCATTGTGCACCTTGTAACCATAATCTATATTTCTCTTATTAATTGTGTTGCATATTCACATTTTGTAGTGTTAAATGTTGAAAAAAAATACATGTAGATTATGGTTTTAAGTTTCTATCATTTTGTATCTATTTTTTTAATACATGGTAGCTTATAGTTTAAAGTCCAACATATTATTTTATGATTATTAATTGTGTTGCATATTCATATTTAATTGTGTTGCGTATTCATATTTTGCTTTCTTTTCCTCTGGCTACTAAGATGTTTCAGTTCGCCAGGTTGTCTCTTGACTGCCCATGGATTCAGCAGCAGTTCGAAAGGTTGCCCTATTTGGGAATCTCCAGATCTATGCTTATTTTCAACTCCCCGAAGCATTTCGTCGATTACTATGCCCTTCTTCATCTCTGGGTGCCTAGGTATCCACCGTAAGCCTTTCCTCATTTGAACCTCGCCCTTCACTTTTAAGGCTATGCCATCCTAAGGTGCTGCTAAATGATGGATCTTATCAACGTCCATGAATGAGAAACCATAGATCGAAACGCCGAATCGGAAAAATTGGGTCCTATCATAAAGCTTTGGATCGCTCAGTTCAGGAGTTGGAGATAAGCGGACTCGAACCGCTGACATCCGCCGCAGGGTAAACCACAGCCTCTCAGGTCCCCGACTGATTCTACCATAGAGGCCAACGATGGACAATAATTCCCCCCCCCCCCCCCCCCCCCCAACACAGTTTACAACTTTCATCGTACTGTGCTCTCCAAAGAGCAACTCTTCTCAAAATCTCACTCAAAAGGTGCTGAGTTGAAATCCCACTCTAACTAAGGATTCTTGTGGTAGATATTGCAATGCTAAGTACTGTACGAATGGTTGTCGATTTCACCACCAGACTAAAAGTTTCACCACAGTCTATGCCAGTCTGTTGTCCTGCACCATCTCCTACAAGGCGGGCTTTGTGCGCTCAGATTAACCATCAAATTTCTTTTTATGCCTGAAAATCCACAAACTTCGAATAATATTAGCATTGGATGGACGGGGCACTAAGTCCCACATCTTATTTTTAATTAAAGCATCGTATTCATCCTTCATAGAAATGTTCCAATTATGTCTTTTAAAGCATGTATTGGGTTCATAGGTAGGGGAGATATGGAGGTCGTAGTAGTGGTGTGAAGATTGAAGAGTTTTCTAGGTTTAAAAATTCCATGTTGCGCTCTTGTGGTCATTTGAGGAGAATGAGTGTGATTTATTTGTGGACTTATTTGGGTAGATTGATTGGTGGTTAGTGGAGTTGGTGGTGTGGGCTGAGAGTTTGGAGATGATGAAGGTGTGGGTTGAGGCGAGGCATGCAGTGGGCCGAGATGAAAGATTGGACTGTGATGATCTATTTCCTAATGGTGTTGCGGGTGTAGGAGAAGTGTATTGTTGTGGGGTTATCTCTCATGAGAGGGAAAATGCGCTGAACTTTGCTGAGATTGTATGGGAGAATGAAGAGGTGATATATTTTGGTCCTCGACTCCAAGAGTTGGAGTTAGGCCGTGAGATAAGTACGGGTTAAGATATAGGCCGGCCTGCATCCAAAAACTCATAAGTGGAGACATTAGTAGCATGTAATTTGGAAAAGGGAAAGGTGTTTTCATCAAAAGTTACATGCCTTGAAATGATTATTTTTCGACTTGATAAGTCGTAACATTTATAACCTCTATGATTTGTCGGATATCCCAAAAAAACACAAGGTGATGATCTGGCTTGCAATTTTTTACGTGAGGTGGATGGAATTAATGGATAGCATAAACATCCAAAAATCCGAAGATGAGAATAAGAGAGATCCTTTTGATAAAGAATTTTTGTGGGTGTTTGATAAGCAAGCTTGTTGAGTAAAACGTGGCCATTTGTAGTGCATGGTGCCAGAATGAAGGAGGTAGAGAGGCATGGGCAAGAAGAGTTCGAGTAATATTATTAATTGTTTGAATTTTCCTTTCATCCTTTCCATTTTGAGAAGATGTATGAGGACAAGAAAAGTGAAAACTCATACCATTTAATTTACAAAGCTTGTGAAAGGGCCTATTATCATATTCCGTTCCATTATCACATTGAAAACATTTTATTTCTTTTTCAAATGGGGTTTTGATATAAGTACGATAAGATAGAAAGATTGAATATACCCGAGATTTGTTAGCAATTGGAAACGTCCATAAAAAGTTTGTAAAATCATCAAGAAATAAAACATAATAACGATGCCCACCCGAACTTAGGGTAGGTGACGACCATAGTTCACTGTGCACAATATCAAAAGGAAATGAAGTAAAGGATAATGAGTCATAAAAAGGTAATTTAACTTGTTTCCCAAGTGAGCAAGAATCACAAAAAAAAAAAAAAAATTCCCCTAAATTTATTGCAAATAATAGTATTATTTTTGCGTAAAGAAATTAAAATAAGAGCTCCCGGATGCCCTAGTCGGTTATGCCATAGTTGGGGAGATAACACGGCAAAATTAGAGGGTGTTGATGTGTGAAAATAAGGCCTTGTAGTAATTGGATATAAGTCTCATGTGCTGTCACATCTCATTAAGTCCATCCCTGTCTAAAAATCCTTCACAGAAAATCCGTTACGATCAAATTCAACTGTGACATCATTATCAGTAGTGAATTTTCTTACGGAGACTAGATTTTTAATCAATTTTGGAACATGCAAGACATTATTTAAATTTAAGGGAGGATGAGGAATTGGTCAAAAAGTATTGCCACAAACCACTAATTGGAATTGTATCACCACTACCAACAATAATAATTTTATTTTTATTCATATTAGAATAAGATGTAAGGTTACCTCCATTTGAAGTCATGTGAGATGTAGCTCCTGTATCCATGTACCATTGATCATCAGGAGGGGCAATTGAGAAAGTATGCATAGCCTGTTGAATATCAGTTGGTGTATACGAAGATTGGCCCAAATTTGTTGATGCCAAGTGAGCTTGGATGGTCTTGGTCCAAGTATTGATTGTGAGGCTAGTGGTGGTTGATTTCTTTGCCATTGGGCTGGTGTGGTAGGATATGGACAAGGTGGAGTAGCCAAGGTTGCCATGGCCCATTCCACATGGGTGGATAAGACCAATTTTGCTAATTAGCGTTCTGCCAGAATGTGTTGTGCGGCTGGTATTGTGTTTGTCGGCCACCACGATTTCCTCTGCCCCTGCCGGGAGATTGGCGACCGCCTCTTCTTCTGCCCCGATTTGTGGAGGCCGCCTCGAGAACCAGAGCTACCACCACGGTTAGAGTTGCCACCGCGTGAAACAAAGCCGTTGTTTCTGCCACCGCGACCTCCTCGATTTTCCCCATAATTTCTGGCAGATTGATCATCGGCAGACGCGTGAAGAGCAGTGGGATCGTAGGGGTTAGCAGCCTTTTTCGCCATCGTTGTTTCCTCCAAGATATTCATGGATCGGGCTTTGTAAAAAAAAGGGGAATGGGGTCGTCGTGTCGAATTTGTGTTCCAACGGTAGCACATGCATCAGTTAAACCGGAGACAAGTCGAAGTACTAACCTGTTGTTTGATACAGGAGCGCCAACATTTGATAATTGTTATGCTAGTGTTTTTAGATGCTGGCAGTAGGAAGAGTCATCTGGAAACTTCTCATCCGAACCGCAGAAAACTCTTGTTCCAGGTAGAGTGCCCTTGAATTTTTATTGTTTGAAAAAATCTCCTCTAGCCTGTTCCGCGAGTTCAGCGGTAGAATTTCGTTCAATAATGGTATGCAGAAGATCTTCAGAGATTGTGCGTAAATCCATTGGCGTCAACTCTTGACCAGAGTTCGGGATCCGTATCTTTAAGAGATGGGGAAGAATCCAATTTCGCTGCCTCCTTGGATGGAGGAATGATTTGGTCTAGAACTTTATATGCTTTGGCATGTATTTTGAATAGTTCTGACCAGGTAATATATTGGCCTTTTTCATTATCAAATGTGACCTTGATGAAGTATTGATATTAAAACGGTGAAGCCGGATGAAGTAAAAGAGAGGAGGAAGGAGTAGGTTGAGATTTAGAGGAAGAAGAGTAGTTTTGGCCAATTGTATTGTCTGCCATTGATATGGCTGCCCAGGGAGGAAGAAAATGACGAATAAAGTTTAAAGGAATAAAAACCTGGGTTGCTCTAATACCATGTAAGAAATATTATTTTCCCTGAGTTTATTGATTTGCCTTGAGCCTCATATATACAATTATGGGCAACACTTATATTCCTAAATAAGGTACATAATAATACAATTAATCTAAAATATTCTAAGAATAATAATATTTACATATTTATGTAATTTCCATAATCTAATAAATTCAACCATTCAAACAGTTTGATTGCAGTGCAATCACGTACTTGGAAGAATAAGTGCTTGGAAAACTTGAAAATTCACTGATTACATGAGCTTTACAAAACCTTAGAAAAGCTTATGCCACTAGTAGCCCAGAGTAAACAACCTTATGTGCCACAGGGCACAATTGTCTTTGAAACCCAATAATAATAAATAAATAAATGTATACAACCTTATGTGCCACCGGGCATCATTGTCCATTGTCCATACAGAACAAACCCTTCAACCACACAAATTATACTCAATGAGTTTCCATCAAGTTTAACACTGAGAAAGCCCTTTCTTCTTTGTTGTTTGTGTTGATGAGAACTCACTCACAAGGGGTCTCTTACCACTGAACTATCACCCACAACTTCACCATTGCCAATCTATTGATACATTAAGTTATTAAGTTATTTGAATCCAATAGAATAAATTTTTTAGTGTACTGGAGATCGAAGAACACAATTCCCTAAATATTATTGTTCAAAATAATAGAATCAATCTTAATACACTTGAGAAAAGCATATTTGTATATTACATAATACTTGAAACCTATTGTAAAATGTGATACATATAAAAGAGGAAAAAGCTACACAATACTTGAACGCTTCTAAGTCATCACTTTATTCTTCAATCCAGCACTATGCCTCAACATCAACCTAATAATAAAAGAAATTAGTTACATATTGAAATAAGATTTTTAAGAAAGATTGAAACTATTAATATGTTATTACCCAATAAAATTGAGAACGATGATCACCACTGCCTGGGTGGAATACTTTCTACAATATGTGAAAATTCAAG
>NW_017616592.1:1834880-1935238 GCF_001879475.1 Ipomoea nil | reverse complement strand
TTTCTCCCATTGGGTTTTCTAGATGGTTTTTAACGAGCATGAGTATGATATACAATAATTTAATAATGTAAATGGGAAAATGTTACAAAATAATTGCTTCAGTCGACAAACCCCAAAATCCTGAAGATTATGCCGATTATGCCTTGAAGGCGGTTGCACTCTTTTTCCCTTAACTAAGTTTTTCCCACAGGGTTTTCTTAAGTTAAGGTTTTTAATGAGGCGACCAATACAATATATGTTTTTACATATATCATGTACTCTTTTCTTCAACTAGGTTTTTTTCCCATGTGGTTTTCCTAGTGAAGTTTTTAATGAGGCATAAATGTATGCTATCCATATACCTTGTACTCTTTTCTTGTTTAGGTTTTTCCCACATGGTTTTCCTAATAAGTTTTTAATGAGGCAAGATCGTGGTGTTATAATGTCCAAGGGGGAGTGTTATAAATCCTTATTTATGGACATTATTATGACATTGATTACTTGTTTTGTAACTGTTGTAATAGTCAATTTGTATAGATTATATATATGATGTATAAGGATATAATGAGATGTATACACCAGAAGATTCTCCCTTGTCTCTATATTTTCTTTTAACATGTCTTTTTTTTTCAATTTGCAAATAAAATACATTGCAATTGTGTTTATTATAATAATAAATTGTCACTTTGTTACCAAAATCTTAAAATTTTTACTACTTTAACCTTTGTCTATTTTTTTTCCAGTTTTAGTTAATTCAATTGATTTGTCAAAAATAAAATAAAAATTAACACTGTGAACATCGGAAGTTTGAGTTGAAATGAAAAAAACACAAATAATTGATCAATTGTGTTTATTATAATAATAAATTATCATTTAGTACCAAAATCTTTAAATTTCTACTAATTTAACCTTTGTCTTTTTTTTTTTTTAATTTGAAAATGAAATACATTGTAATTGTGTTTATTATAATAATAAATTGTCATTTTGCTACTAAAATCTTTAAATTTTTACTACTTTAATCTTTGTCTATTTATTTTTATTTTTTTTTCAGTTTTAGTTAATTCAATTGATTTGTCAAAAAAAAAGAAAAAGAAATTAACACTGTGAACATCGAAAGTTTGAGTTTAAATGAAAAAGACACAAAGAATTGATCTTTTCTTTAAAAGAAAGAATTCTGAAATTCAACATCTCAAGTAAATTCATTTACAAGTATTGAGCCATTGAATTCTGGAAGACATCTTAAACTTTAGTAGATTTGTAATATAATGATGTATTTTGAAAGATGTTAAATAAATATTAATATGTTTTATTATTCTCTCTTCAAATTGTGATTGGCCCCCGCACCCCCAAATCCTGGCTCTGCCCCTGGCAGCGGTGCTGTAACTTTGGAGATTTTATTCATCACTATTTAGTATTTTTTTTTTAAATTAGGCAAATGTGCTCGTTCTCTAGCAACTCAGTTATATGAATGAATTGCTACCTTAATTCCATTGTATATATGGAAGATATATATATTTTTTGTCTAGATTTATAGCAATTTTTTCTTTTAAAAAAAACATAATATCAACGATTGCATTTACACATTATTGAAACCTCTTTGTAGACGACATTGGTAGTGCCAACACAATCTTGTCCATTTTTAATTGATTATGTAGATATTATTATTGAAATATTTCTGTTCCATTTTTAATTTACCTTTACTATTGTTAAAAATATGCATTTAGTATTGATGATGTAGAATATTATTATTGAAATATTTTCGTCTAATTTTTAATTTATGTTCCATTTTTAATTATAATGCAATGATCTTACCATTCTATTGATAAGTCAATTAGTCAATTAGAATATAGATGCATTGATATTTTTACCTAATTTCCGTTCTATTTTTATTTGATGGTGTAGAATATTATTGTTCAAATATTTCCTTTTCATTTTTAATTTACATTTACTATTTTTTAAAATATATTTTTACTATTGATGATGTAGAATATTATTATTGAAATATTTTTTCCATTTTTAATTTTCCTTTACTTGATGATGTATAATATTATTATTGAAATATTTCCGTTCCATTATTTGAAATTGTGAAAGATTTATGATATTTGATTATTCTACTATGTAATATGTTGGTCCCGAAAGGGTGGTAAAAAGTCTAGAGGGGGGTGAATAGACTTTTTAAACTTTTTCAAAATAAATAACACTTTGGTAATTTCAACTCCAAGTAACAAGTAAATAATAAGATATTCAACTTGCATGCACAACAGAATAATTTAACAATAAAGTGTTATGTAAAACAGAGAGATATATCACATGCATTGATGGAACTAAGTGAACCTAGATGAATAGTTCTTATGCGAAATGTGTCAGTGCAATAAATAATGTGAAGGTCAAGAAATGATTTATGCAAGAATTAATCTTGCATGCAATCTCACGTGTGAAGTGTACAATACGCAGATAGAAGAGATTATATTAGATATGAACTATAATGCATGCATACGTAAGAAGTAGTAAACTCAGATAATGAATAGCAAATATAAGAATGAGTTAGTTCACAATAATATATGAGCAGTAAATAAATGAGAGATGCAATTTAGAGTAGTTCGGAGGTGGCGTAATTCTCCTATTCCACTTTTCTCCTCTTTCGCCTAGGAGAAAACTTACTATTTTCTTCGCACGGTTACTGTAACCCCCACTTTTCTTAACCTTAATTACAATACTTTTAACTTAAAAAGGATACTAACAATATTAAGATAGTGTTAAAAGCTTAAAGTTCAACCATAAGAGGTGTCACCGCCATAATCACCACGCACGATGACTGCACAGGCAATGAAAAGTTCTACAAAAGTCAAGTTTAATAACTACAACCAAATCTTGGGGAATAAAACCCCGGTGTTCAGCACCACCAAAAATATCTATCCAGAACTAACATTCAAGTCTTAAACAAACATAACTGAAAAGAGTTTAGACTACATCTAGCACTCTAAGCTAAACTAGTCTAACTTGATCGCGCTCAAGAACTGGGCTCACTTGAAAAGGGTTATCACATAACAAATAGGAAAAATAAACCGGTTAGCAAACTTATGCTAAGTATAACGCCACTCAACCCTATAAAATACTATAGAGTATACTTTTGGAAAACATTTGGGAACCACACTTAAATCAAATACTTCAAATTACTTGAACCCTCAAACATATCATACTCAACAACGTTTTCTAGATGCTTGCAACCTAATTATCAAATAGGCATGCTTTCTCAACAATTAACTCATCAACAACTTCATACTTTCACAGATGTAACTTATCATGGCGAAATACTCTACTCATTCTCAAACTGATAGATAAAGATATACTTAAACCTTAACAAGCAAACTCATGCTATTAAGATAATCAATAAATGACAATATATAGTCATACTTCTTCTCATACTTTTATGCAAAACATGCAACTCACATAATCATGCAATACGATGAACATGATGCTTTAGTATAAGTATAGATAGATATACATATACACTCTTTCTCTTGAAACAAGGAACACTTGTTCTGTGGAGGTTTTCGTAGAGTCATAATGACTCGCTTTTCTATTCTTTCACTTGAGTCTCTTGACCCGCTTTCTTTCTTTCTTTCTTTCTTTCTTTCTTTGCTCATGGGAAAGGTAGGAACTTCACCATAATGTGAACGGACCTATTTGGGCTCGGCATCTAGCCGGCCTAATACTCATCTCGCCCACAGAATCACTCTCTTGGTTCTTTTCTCAAACTCTGTGGAATCAGGTATCGAACTTTTAGTGTGCACACCCCCTAACCAGAATTCCAAGCTTGGCGTTTCCAACCTAGTAACTCGGGAATATCGACCTCATTACTTCATATCGGATCGCAATGTCCGCTTCTTTCTCGAACTTTCTTTCTTTCTCAAACTTTCTTTCTTTCTCTTTTCTTCCGAAAGGACATAGTCCTAACGGGCCTCCAAAACCTCGGATTACTCACACTAGATACATATAGATATAACTCATGCATTTCTTTCTTATGTAACAAATCTATTTATGCAATCTCATGCACATAGTTTCTCAACAACTTCTCTTTTCTCACAAATTTGAAATCAAATCATCATGCAATTCCTCGATGCAACTAGATAATGATTTTCCAAAATAAATATATGTTTTTTAAAGAATATTTAGGCTTACTTAAAGCTACTAATGCACTTTAAATTATGAAATGCTAAACATGTTTTTTTAATGTAAGGAATAACTCAATTTCTCTTTCATTGAGAATTAGGCAAACAAAATGCTATCTCATGCTTATCAACTCATTACTTAGCAAATCTTCTTAGCAAATACTTAGCAAGTATTGATCATGCTCTTTATGCTCATAATATACTTCAAACTCTAATAATTTGCTTTACTGGAAACAAGGAAATCATGTACTGTACATATCCACTTTCTCACATTCTTTGCAAACTTCTCAACAAATAACAATAAATACTTAGACATGTTTTTCAATCAAAGTAATCTGATAATGATCATGCTTCTTGCTCAAAATAACTAAGCTCAAATACTTCTATTTTCCTTCACTGTAAACCAATTACAGTAAACCACAAGAATCATTTTCAACACAACTTCTACTATAGATGAGACGATGAAATTCAAATTCAATAGAATGAATCGATCAGATTACAGAGAGAGAGAGAGAAACAGAGAGTCCTATAGGAGAATTAACACAAGACTCTCCTGTTATTCAGGCTAGGACTATTTGACTATACTACAACCAATAATATTAAAGCATATAATATAAACATGAAATACTAATATTACTAACACACGCCCTCAAGAACAAGGGTGGATGCTGACAACATTGAGCTTGCTTCTAAGAGCATGAAAGCGCGCAGCTGGCAGCGGTTTGGTGAAGATGTCAGCGAGCTGATCCTTGGTTGAAACAAAGTTGACAATAAAGTCCCCGGAAGCTACTTTATCACGGACA
This sequence comes from Ipomoea nil, assembly GCF_001879475.1. NCBI lineage: Eukaryota > Viridiplantae > Streptophyta > Magnoliopsida > Solanales > Convolvulaceae > Ipomoea > Ipomoea nil. The sequence continues at coordinate 1,930,284 of NW_017616592.1, read as the reverse complement.
AATGAAAATCGATCTCAACATGTTTCGTCCTGGCATGGAACACTGGATTAGCCGCTAAGTATGTAGCCCCCAGTTTGTCACACCACAGAGTTTCAGGATTACCAGAATGCAGACCCAACTCCCGAAGTAATGAGACAACCCAGGTGACTTCGGCGGATACATCGGCAAGCCCTTTGTACTCAGCCTCAGTCGAGGAATGTGCTACGGTGCGTTGTTTGCGGGAAAACCAGGATACGAGATTAGATCCAAGAAAAACTGCATAGCCACTAGTAGCTTTTCGGTCGATTGGACACCCAGTCCAATCAAAGTCTGAGAAAGCATGCAGATCAGATGTCGGTGAAGGAGCCAAACGCAACCCGTAGTCCAGGGTACCTTTGACGTATCGTAGTACACGCTTGAGTAGTCCCCAGTGATCCTGCATCAGAGAGTGCATAAACTGACAGAGCTTGTTGACTGAAAAAGAGAGATCGAGGCGAGTGATAGTCAGATACTGTAGTGCCCCAACAATCCTGCGGTATTGAGTTGGATTATCAAACTATACTGGCGATGGTGTAGTCGGTTGAGTGAATAAAGCCGGTGTAGCCAAGGCTTTACAGTCCGTCATACCTGCATGAGACAGTATATTCGCCATGTACCTGCGTTGAGATAAAATAAATCCATCCCCGTCAAACAAGGTCTCAATGCCTAGGAAGAAGGTAGGCTTGCCCAGGTCCATATCTTGAAAGTAGAAGAGAGATGTCGGAGGAGTGAGTCAATCAACGCTGGATTAGTGCCCAACATAATGATGTCGTCGACATACACGAGTAAGAACACCCGAGAGTTACCATCGGTGTAGTGGAACAACAACACATCAGTTTTGGAGGCCAAAAAACCCGTCGAGATTAAGAATTCATGTAGGCGCTTAAACCACGCGCTTGTTTTAGACCATAAAGAGAACGTTGCAAGTGGCTACTACTTTCACCTGCATAAATAAAAAAAAACTTCATGATGTTGAGGGGCAGGGTTGGCGAAGGTTCATATAAACCATGTGGCTACTTCATATAAATTGTCTCGGGTAGATGCCCATTTAGAAAGGCGTTGTGGACATCCAGTTGTCGCAAGGTCCACTTGTGAGACACTGCAAGAGAAAATAAAATACTTACAGTGGTAGGCTTAACTACCGGGCTGAACGTGTCAAAATAGTCTTCGCCGGCTACTTGGTTGAACCCTTTAGCAACCAAGCGTGCTTTGAAACGCTCTACCGAGCCATCGGCTTTACGTTTGGTGCGGAACACCCACATGCAGCTGATCACGTTCATATTTGGTGTTGCTGGGACCAAGTTCCAGGTGTTGTTATGCAATAGTGCATTAAACTCCTGGTCCATGGCATCCCGCCATTGCGGATGCCCTACAGCTTGCGAGTAACATGTGGGATCTGCGGTAGCGGTGAGCGCAAAACACTGCTCATCCGTTCCACGTGTCTTGTTGCGAGTGCGCATGACATGTCCTTCACTTTGGGAAGGCTGAGTAGTAACCTTCCGTTGTCTCCGAGTTGGAGCCGGGGCAGCCTCTATAGCCATAGGAGGCGGTTCTTGTGCCAAGGGTATCTCCATTGGCGGTGGTGTAGATTGGGCATTAACCACCACGAGACTGGATCCCTAGGGTGTGGTGGCATTTTGACTGGTAGCAACCTGCAAAGATGCCTGCATAGAAAAGGGGAAAGTGGACTCATCAAACCGGACATGACGGCAGATAAAGATCTTTCCCATGGATAAGTCTAAGCAGCTGTATCCCCTATAAGAGACTGGGTAACCTAAGAAGACACACGGTGCCGGCCGGTATTCCATCTTGTGACGATTGTAAGGCCGCAGATAGGGATAACAGCGGCACCTGAAGACTCGGAAGAAGTTGTATATAGGTTGAGTGTTATATAGAAGAGAATATGGAGTTTGAAACTGTATGGGTGAAGATGGTAAATAATTGATTAAGTGAGCAGCTGTTTCAAATGCGTAATCCCAATACTGAAGGGGAGTTGAGCTTTCAGCCAATAAGGCTAAGCCCATTCTGTTCGTGTGTATAGACACATGATTGCCTGTGATTTATGCAGAGAGATTCAAAGACACTATGTAGTCGGCGGTATTCACCCCCTAAGTCAGACTAGATGGCTTTGATAGAACGGGAAAACCGTCGTTCTACCATTGCCCGAAACAAATTGAAAGTTTTATATATATCTGATTTTAACCTTAATGGATAAAACCAGCAAAACCGAGAGTAATCGTCTACAAAAAGAACAAAGTATTGAAAGCCAGAATCGCTAATAACAGAAGACGGACCCCAAATGTCCGTGTACAATAAGTCTAAAACATTATGGCTAGTGTTTGAAACTCTATCTAATGGAAAATGTGTTGATTTTCCAAGCTGGCACGCAGTACACATTCTTGACAGACTAGCTTTATTTGGCAAAACTGGACAATGCTTTAGGACACGCTGGAGGACTTGATGATGCAGGTGACCCAACCGTTGATGCCACACCTGAGACGACGCCCGGGACGACAGAAAAGCAAAATGAGTTTGAGGGACCAACAGCTTGTACAACCCGCCGGAGGTGAACCCTTTAAGAAGAACCGTTTGGGTGTTGCAATCCTTCACAAGAAACGATATTTTTATGAAACTCGAAATATACATTATTTTCGTTAGTAAAACGATAAACTGACAGCAATGGCAAAGTTAAATTTGGGACATGTAGAATATTGGACATTGTTAAACTTTTAGATGGGGTTGGGATAACCGCATGACCCACACGGGAAACACCCAAACCTGCGCCATTGCTAACTTTGAGCACATCCCCGCCGGTGTAGGCCTCGGAGTGGTGCAACATCTGATCATCCGGAATCGCATGAGACAAGGCACTCGTGTCCGGGTACCATGCCTCGGCTACTTGATGCATTTGTGGATCACTGGAAACCGCAACATTTTCGTAACCTGCGTGAGCCAGCGGACGATCTGCATATCGTTTAAAACAATACACGGCCGTATGGCCGTGTGACCTGCAAATTTGGCATCGGGGTATGCCGCCACACCCTTGTCCATTGTTGCCTCTGCCACGGCTGTAACACCCCGTGTTACGGCCTTCAATCTCGGATTAATTATTTAATTAATCCCATTAATAATAATTAAATATGATTTAATTCAGTTAGGTTTCCCATTAATTAATTAATGGGGTCCACCATGAACCGTGGACCCTTGCCTAAATTAGAGCCTTAAGCCTATTAGGAATAAAGAAAGTAAACCTTTTACTATTCAAATTCTAATTAGGAATCCTAGACCTAGTTGTCTATTAGGAATAAAGGAAGTAGGCCTTTTACTATTCAGATTATGAATAGGATTCTCTTTAATTAATTAATATGGTCCACTATGGACCATGGACCCTTATCCCTAAAAACAAGTCATTAGTCCTATAAGGAATGGAATTAGCAAGCCCATAGTATTTAGACCCCAACTATGACTCTTAGGAATATATATATATATATATATATATATATATAGGATCATAGGAGGCACCTAAATCTTACACCACAATAATCTCTCACCACACAAGAAGTTCCAAAAATCCCCTTAGGAGAAATCAAGAAAGAAGGAAAGCTTAATGAAAGACCCTTCATAGCCAAGGAATTAATTAAGGCTAAGAGGTAACCCATGTCTCAACAAAACCTATTTTCATAGCTATGATTCCCCGTTTAGGATTTCCCCCGTGTTCTTGTGTGATGATGATTCGTTATATTGATCTTGATAAATTGTGTTATGATTCCATGGGAAATCTTGATGATCTTGATGATGATAAGAGATTCTTGATAATTATATGATGTTCTTGATGATGGCATGATGTTCTTGATGTTTATGTGTTATTCCTACCGAATCTTGATATTAGAAGATGAATTGTGTTCTTGATGATTTAAAAGTAATTAGAACCCTAGGTTGTATCGTGGAACTCATATGGTATTATTCTTGGTATATTGGGTGGGGAATTCGTATGTTTGGGTGTTGATTATGTTTAGAAAAGCATGATAGGTTATGTGCCGTATGTTCTAGCTTTTGATCCGTTAATTGTCTACGTGTTGTCATCAATTGCGTTTAAAAATGTCTAAGCATGGTTTCGGTTTCCAAAACGGATCCTGGGACGTTTATTTTGATAAAGAGTCAGTGGGGGTAGGTGGGGGTAGGGGGACCCGCCACCTACCCGCTGCCCGAGAAGGACGTCGCCGGCAGCGGGCAGCCGGTGGGTGGTCCTCCACCCACCGTCTACCCGCTGGAATTTTCCCACCTTGGGACTTCGGCTTCCCCGTTTGATGTTCCCCATTCCTCGTGGTGTCCCAACGGACCCCGTTTATCGTGCCTGCGTCTAGTTTGATATTTCTGGTACCGTTCGTAGGTTAGGTAAATCTTAGGGCTTGCATGCTAGTTGAATCGGTAACCCGTTGACCTAGGTGGAAAACGTTTGAACCCCTTAGGATGATTCTTAGTATGTGAATGATCACACATAAGCTTTATTTTATGCTTCCCCCTTCCTAATGTGCTATTATGTGCTCCAAGATGTTATGTGATGCACGAATCCCCAATTTGGTTGCGATCAAGTTGGCTATACGGGCAGTTGGATGGGTTGAGAACCATACTAACTGTTAACTAGGCCGGTTGCGATCGGTCAGGTATATAAATATTATATAGGGCTGCGGTCCACCATTTGGTTGCGATCAAACGTTTCTACATGAGCTGCGGTTCATATTTCCTGGCTGCGGTCAGATGACATACTCTTGGGCTGCGGTCCACTGTTTGGTTGCGATCAAACTATGATGAGCTGCGGTTCATCGGTCGGTTGCGATCGACCCCTCCGTGTTGCGATACGGGGCAGGGTGCTGCGGGGCCGTGTCAGAGCTATATGCGCTGACCCTCATGTATGGGCATGCGATTGGTCCTGTGGCGCCAACAAAGTGTGCTATGTGATGAGATAAGAAGGATTGATGTTATTATTGATTATGGAAACATGACCATAGGATACATGCTAGGAACTGTATATGCTTGCTTATGTTATTGGCTGTGCTTATCTCTATCTATCGTATGCTTGTGAATTGTCTATGCTTGGCTATGTCTGCTGAATGTGCTTGTCCCTATCTGTCGAGTCTATTCCCGGTTTTGAAAGCTAGAGTTTCTTAGGATATATCTTCATGCTTCAAAATGACTTTTCGTATATCTATGTATATATCTATATGTATTGTATTTCAACGCGTTGGAGTGGGTTACCAGCATCTCTCGCTGAACAGATATATTTGGCTTTCAGGCACAGAAGAATAAGTCACTGGAGCGCGCTAGAGCTTGGAGCGTAGAAGTAGATAGTCCTTTCGGCCTGTGTGCCATGTTATGCATTTACTTTATCGAGGATATTAGTTAGTTAGCCTGTGCACCTGATTTCTCCAGCTCAGGTGTGGCATAGCACCACATACTCTTGTGTTACGTTTGGGATTTAATAAGATTCTACCTTTGTTATATAAGTTTTAAAAGTCTTGAAAATCTGGGGTGTGTTACAGTTGGTATCAGAGCCTAAGTTTGACCCTAGGATAAGACTCTTAAGACTAGACTTTAAGACAATAGGCTTGAACTCTAGGTATTTAGGAACATAAGTACTTAGGAACATAGGATTCAGGAATCTTAGGACGCGCGGTAAGATTGTGAAACCTACACATAACCTCCCCTCACTTTATCCCTCTCTAAACTTAAAAAAAAACTCCCCCTACGCTTACCACACCAAGGTAAGGGTGCAGCACACTAACTCATCATTACAATAGATATTGGCCCTGAAAACCAGCAGCATGGCGCCAACAAGAAGGCAGACAAGGAGCCCACACTCCTCGAAGAATGAATCCGAACCTTCAACAAAATCCTCGAGTTAGTGGAATGCCCAGAGGGACGCCGCGTAGAGATAGTCTTATTCTACTTCAAGACACGAGGCTGATCTTTGATAAATCCACGAAGAACCCACTTATGGGCAACAACCGGGGGTTCAACTAGGAGTGCCTAGGGGCACGGCTACGAGGACGATTCCACCCCGCATCCGTAAGGGCAACCATGTACAAGGGAATTCTCTGCCTAAAACAAGGGATGGCCACCATCAGGGAATACCACAAACAATTCCTCCAGCTGGCTCATTTCACGCCTGAATTAGATCCTACAGAAACAAACAAGATAAAGAAGTCTGTGACAAACCACAAACTACGAAACCCAGAAGGCCCTAATTGTAAGCAAACCCCGAACACCCAACGAAGCCTACACCAGTGATGCCAGCTTCTACAAACGGGGAATTCAGGAACAAACCCGAAAGAACAAGTAACAGAAATGGGAGACCACTCCCTCCAGCATGAGCGAACCCTTTCGGAACTGGTTAAGAATAGGCGCAACTATCTTAGCCCGGAGACTGGGAACGCCAATTAAATTCAAAAAAGTAACATAGTACGTAAACAACATCCTTTCTTAATCGTTTGCGCGAGTTGTCGAAAAGGGCTCGATATGACAAGAAGAGGCAACAGACGCATGGAAAGTATCATACAACTAGAGCCTCCCAGCAATAAGGGTCTTACCTTGGAACAAAGACCTTGATGGTTTTAAGGCACCGTAAGAAGTACATGTAACACACAAAATCACCAAAACACCATGCGACGTCAAGGACAGTCAATCAAATGCATTCCAAGGAAGATGCATCACCAAGCACTTGGTCACCAACGGATTGAACAAAGAACTAGCGACAAGCCGAACTCCAAGAAAAACCAAGAAGGCTTATCATTAATCAAGCAAGGAAAAGACAAAGTTGGCTTATAACCAACTACCCGGCGAAGATGACGAGGTTGCTAATTGGAAACAGGACCCGACCTACTGAGCGGAAAGAATATGCGAGGGTCTTGACTCACCTATAACTCGTACTTAAGGATCAATAACACTGTACGATGGGCCATCCTATGTATTCGAACCCCTTTGTTGTGCACATGGGCATGGGGCTTGTCGGGACTTGAATCTGTGCATTCTTGGGATTTTTCTCGAAGGAATTCCCTCTTCCTAATCACTTTCCCGCGGGTCCCCAACGGGACCTCGATGGGACCCTAACGGGTCCTTGACGGGACCTTGGCGGGACCTTGACGGGTCCTTGACAGGAGCTTGGCAGGCGGACGACCGCCCACCTCGTGCCCACTAGTGCAATGTGCTGATTTATTAACTCCTCGTTTTATTGATTTGTGGCGCGCTTGTGTGCCTCGGTTGATGAACGCGAGTCTTGGGTAAAGAACCATGGGTTGCCCAAACATAGTATCCTCGGTAAAAGACCTTGACACGCGAAACACCGTCAGAAAAGCACAACCAATTGCATTACACGTAGAGTTGAAGATTGGACTCTACAATGCAACCGACTAGGGATGATTGGCGTGAAGGATTGTGCAAACCAAGGAGGCGAGTTGGGAACTCGTGCTAGGGACTCACAAAGGCCTTAAAAGCCAAAATGCTAAGGATTGACCGGGACCCCTTCAAACCATGGATATCGTTCAAACAAATCAGAGGGCTCCTTACAAGTTGTATAAAATCAAGAATGACGTGGTCCGTGGCGCTAGGCAAAAAGTAAAAGAGAAAATTTGTGCCAAGGCCTCAAGACCCACAAGGAAATGAGATGACTCGTAAGGTCACCGAGTCATTCCGCAACAAGATTAGGTAACCAACTGCGCTTCAAGAAGAAAAAGAACATGCTAGGGCACCTTCATCATTAAAAGTAACACAAAAGGGCACAACAAGCCAAACCTCGGGGAAGACATGAAGTCTTACTAAGAATTTCATTCACTAAGGAAGAGATGAAATTCAATAAGAAGAGAAAGTCAACCCTAAGTTTATCGACTCCCAAAAGACTTTGGGAAGAATTCGGGAAGTGCGTCCTAAGAAATTGGCTTGGTTGACCAAACTTGGTCAAGACCTTGGACGCATTAAAGAAGTAAGGGTCAAATCATCACGGGAGATTCCCTCAAGATAGGAGAGAAGGATGAAACTTTAACCTGGGAAGCAAGGACTAACAAGGATCTTAAAGTCAAGCAAGTGCCAACACCAAGGAAGAAGGATCATCAGTTCGTCAATACGACGTGATCAAAGCACCAAACCAGAATAGTCACTAAAGATCGAGAACCCTTAACCCATGCTAGCCGAATTCCTTTCCCTCCCTCGGAAAATCAGCCCCCTCCTTATTTCAAAACCCTTTCTACCCTCCAAACCACATTCTTGATTCCCCATTTTAACAATTCCATACAAGGTGGCAACCTCACACCCTAGGTTGCAACCTTGAAAACTTTGATCCTAATTCCCAAATTCACTTTGTCCTCAGGTTTGAAACCCACTCTCTTACCCCGTTAAACCTAATCGTTCCCAAAAACCCAGCACACATAGATATACAATTATACAGTTTCCCCGAAGAATACTTTCTCTATAGGACCACCGTACTACTTTTGACTCGTTACCCCAGCAATGATTTCTAAGCTTCGGGGACGAAGCTTCTCGTAAGGGGGGGAGAGTGTAACACCCCGTGTTACAGCCTTCAATCCCGGATTAATTATTTAATTAATCCCGTTAATAATAATTAAATATGATTTAATTCCGTTAGGTTTCCCATTAATTAATTAATGGGGTCCACCATGAACCGTGGACCCTTGCCTAAATTAGAGCCTTAAGCCTATTAGGAATAAAGAAAGTAAACCTTTTACTATTCAAATTCTAATTAGGAATCCTAGACCTAGTTGTCTATTAGGAATAAAGGAAGTAGGCCTTTTACTATTCAGATTATGAATAGGATTCTCTTTAATTAATTAATATGGTCCACTATGGACCATGGACCCTTATCTCTAAAAACAAGTCCTTAGTCCTATAAGAAATGGAATTAGCAAGCCCATAGTATTTAGACCCCAATTATGACTCTTAGGAATATATATATATATATATATATATATATATATATATATATATATATATATATATATATATATATATATATATATATATATATATATATATATATATATATATAGGATCATAGGAGGCACCTAAATCTTACACCACAATAATCTCTCACCACACAAGAAGTTCCAAGAATCCCCTTAGGAGAAATCAAGAAAGAAGGAAAGCTTAAAGAAAGACCCTTCATAGCCAAGGAATTAATTAAGGCTAAGAGGTAACCCATGTCTCAACAAAACCTATTTTCATAGCTATGATTCCCCGTTTAGGATTTCCCCCGTATTCTTGTGTGTTGATGATTCGTTATATTGATCTTGATAAATTGTGTTATGATTCCATGGGTAATCTTGATGATCTTGATGATGATAAGAGGTTCTTGATAATTATATGATGTTCTTGATGATGGCATGATGTTCTTGATGTTTATGTGTTATTCCTACCGAATCTTGATATTAGAAGATGAATTGTGTTCTTGTTGATTTAAAAGTAATTAGAACCCTAGGTTGTATCGTGGAACTCATATGGTATTATTCTTGGTATATTGGATGGGGAATTCGTATGTTTGGGTGTTGATTATGTTTAGAAAAGCATGATAGGTTATGTGCCGTATGTTCTAGCTTTTGATCCGTTAATTGTCTATGTGGTGTCATCAATTGCGTTTAAAAATGTCTAAGCATGGTTTCGGGTTCCACAACGGATCCCGGGACGTTTATTTTGATAAAGAGTCAGTGGGGGGTAGGTGGGGGTAGGGGGACCCGCCACCTACCCGCTGCCCGAGAAGGACGTCGCCGGCAGCGGGCAGCCGGCGGGCAGATGACTGCCCGCCGGGCACCCGTTGCCCGGAGACTTATCGCCGGCGGGTGGTCCTCCACCCACCGGCTACCCGCTGGAATTTTCCCACCTTGGGACTTCGGCTTCCCCGTTTGATGTTCCCCATTCCCCGTGGCGTCCCAACGGACCCCGTTTATCATGCCTAAGTCTAGTTTGATATTTCGGGTACCGTTCGTAGGTTAGGTAAATCTTAGGGCTTGCATGCTAGTTGAATCGGTAACCCGTTGACCTAGGTGGAAAACGTATGAACCCCTTAGGATGATTCTTAGTATGTGAATGATCACACATAAGCTTTATTTTATGCTTCCCCCTTCCTAATGTGCTTTTATGTGCTCCAAGATGTTATGTGATGCATGAATCCCCAATTTGGTTGCGATCAAGTTGGCTATACGGGCAGTTGGATGGGTTGAGAACCATACTAACTGTTAACCAGGCCGGTTGCGATTGGTCAGGTATATAAATATTATATAGGGCTGCGGTCCACCGTTTGGTTGCGATCAAACGTTTCTACATGAGCTGCAGTTCATATTTCCTGGCTGCGGTCAGATGACATACTCTTGGGCTGCGGTCCACTATTTGGTTGCGATCAAACTATGATGAGCTGCGGTTCATCGGTCGGTTGCGATCGACCCCTCCGTGTTACGATACGGGGCAGGGTGCTGCGGGGCCGTGTCAGAGCTATATGCGCTGACCCTCATGTATGGGCATGCGATTGGTCCTGTGGCGCCAACAAAGTGTGCTATGTGATGAGATAAGAAGGATTGATGTTATGATTGATTATGGAAACATGACCATAGGATACATGCTAGGAACTGTATATGCTAGCTTATGTTATTGGCTGTGCTTATCTCTATCTGTCGTATGCTTGTGAATTGTCTATGCTTGGCTATGTCTGCTGAATGTGCTTGTCCCTATCTGTCGAGTCTATTCCCGGTTTTGAAAGCTAGAGTTTCTTAGGATATATCTTCATGCTTCAAAATGACTTTTCGTATATCTATATGTATTGTATTCCAACGCGTTGGAGTGGGTTACCAGCATCTCTCGCTGAACAGATATATTTGGCTATCAGGCACAGAAGAATAAGCCACTGGAGCGCGCTAGAGCTTGGAGCGTAGAAGTAGATAGTTTCCTTTCAGCCTGTGTGCCATGTTATGCATTTACTTTATCGAGGATATTAGTTAGTTAGCCTGTGCACCTGAGTTCTCCAGCTCAGGTGTGGCATAGCACCCCGTACTCTTGTGTTACGTTTGGGATTTAATAAGATTCTACCTTTGTTATATAAGTTTTAAAAGTCTTGAAAATCTGGGGTGTTACAACGGCCTTGTCGCCCGCGTCCATCGGAAGAATGCTGTCCACCCGATCCTGGATCACCACTCTGCCTGCCGCGACCAGCAAAGAAAGCCGATGGAGAGCCATCGGCACTGGAGTCCACCGCGAAGTCGTTGGAGTGGATAAATTCTTGTGCCTGCAGGTGATCCGCATGCTTCGACAGTGAGACGGGTTGCCAGAGACAGTCAGTGAACTGGCCATCGCCCGGAATTCTGGTCGGAGCCCACGCAGCACATAAAGAACCTGTTCATCCTAGGATAGAGGCCGGCCTGCAAGAGCGAGAGCTTCGACGATCATCTGAGCCATGCCCAGATATTCGGCCGGCGAACTGTTCCCTTTGCGTAGCGTCTGGACTTGACCAAGCAGACTCAGGCAGCGAGCTCGTGTGGTTGACGCCAACGCCGAGGTAACGGACTCCCATACTTCTCTGGCGGTGTGCCGGCCGAGCGCATGATGCATAACCTCATCCGAGAAGGACGAAATTAGCAAAGACAGGATAGATTGGTCCTGTTGGACCTAGGCAGTATGAGTAGGATTCGATGTCATGGTAGTCGTCATGGCCGTGGAATCGCCGGACGCTGAGGTGACAGTGACAGTCGCCGGAGGACACAGTAGACTGCCATCGATGTACCCCAGAAGGCCTTGGCCACGAAGGAATGGAAGAAGTTGAGTCCTCCAAAAGAGATAATTCCTTGTGGTAAGCTTCATTGAGACAAAATGGTGTGCTGCCGAGAGAGGGTTGGTGTTCGCCGGAGCAGTGGGTGTAGCGGTGGTTACGGCACGCTCAGATGAATCGGAAGACATTGTTGGTTTCGAGAGAGGGAAAGCAAAAAAAGAGAAAGGAATCGCAGACCTATCGCAACTGATACCAGATGAGACGATGAAATTCAAATTCAATAGAATGAATCGATCAGATTACAGAGAGAGAGAGAAAAACAGAGAGTCCTATAGGAGAGTTAACACAAGACTCTCCTGTTATTCAGGCTAGGACTATTTGACTATACTACAACCAATAATATTAAAGCATATAATATAAACATGAAATACTAATATTACTAACACTGTAAATTAAGCATTACAACTCCAAAATCAACGAAATCAACTTCTACTAGTGCGTCTCAACGAACCCGAGTGTCCGAGCCTCAAGGGCCCACAAGTCCCGGTCCGAAATACACATAGCTGAGCCACAGAGGGCCCGGCCACTTGGCTCCGCCAAGCGGAGGATCACTCCATGGTCCGCCAAGTGGTCATTTGGTTGATTCAAAATATCAGACAAAGCTTAGAAGGCTTGTGGTTCACCTTGCAACATGGACTTTACTCTAGAAAGGAGATTTTAAATAGTTTGGGGTCAAAATACATTTTTCCAAAACTAATTTCTAGATGACCACTTGGTTTAGGTTTCTCAAATCTCTCCCAGTTTCACTCAAATTGACTTTTGGGTCAAAACTTGGTACGCAATGTACCCGAGAATTTAGGATCCTAGAAATAGAATAAGTCCCGGTGTTGAATTTATTTAAAATGTAGCTCAAAATAATTAATTCATAAACCGTTTTCATTATAAAAATTTTGAAAGAGTGAAAAATGGTTATTTTGGAATTTCTTAAAATAGAATTTAGAAAATTAAATTTTGGGTTGTCACAGTTACAACTTACAAATAGTGAATCAAGTGCTACACAAGCAGTTACCCGAGTGTTTTGCACACAGCTACACGCAACCCCGAGTATATCGCACACAATTATACTCCTATGCCAACTAGGTGTCTTGCACACAGCTACACTTAGCAATTCCGAGTGTCTCGCACACAGCTACACTCAACAACAACGAGTATCTCGCACACAGCGACACTCAAGAACAACGAGTGTCTCGCACACAGCTACACTCAATGGGGTAGTGTCTTGCACACAGCTACACTCAACCCTCTTTCTACACACAGTAGAGAAAAGATTTAGAGAAAACAAATTTCTCTTCTAAGCACTTGAAGAACTCTACGTGTAAGCTCAATATATGTATTTCGAATTTTGCTTTCTGCTCTCTTTCTTGGCCGATTGCTTTTGATATTACTTGGTCTGGTGTGTATTGCCCTCTCCTTCAAGTCTTCAATCCTTGCCCGTATTTATAGCCAACCAAGGCATAGAGCCATTGTAGCTTCTTAAATCCTAGTCGTCCATCAACTTCAGATTTTAAACTTGTACTAGTTTTCGGCGTTTGTCAGAGGTGTTTGAAAAATTCTTCTAATGCGCATTTGTCATAAGTGTTTGAAAAATTCTTCTAATGCTTCATCCAAAAGTTGTTTGGATGAATTATCTTTTGACAATAGTAAATCTTCATGTTGAGATATTTCTTGAACATAAGAAATCTTCAAATCAGCAAAGCAAATCCGGTTGTGCTCTGCTCTTGCTTGAAGAAGAGAAAATCTGATAGAGAAAGTGAGGAGTGTGACCATCTAATTTTAAATTGCCTCAATGTAATTAATGCTTTCTGACTTGCATTTATTGTGCCTTCCTACTCCTACGTGTGATTAGGGCTTGGCACTTCGGTCTTCGGTTCGGTTTTATCGGTTTCGGTTTCGGTTTCGGTTTTAGTTTTTCGGTTTTAGAAAAGTTGAACCATTCGGTTTAACATTATAGTTTGGTTCAGGTTCGGTTCGGTTTCAATCGGTTTGGTTTCTGTTCGGGCTTCGGTTCGGTTTAAGACTTTACGAGAATTACGATCATCAAATTTCAACATTTCATAATTTTTCAAACATACTACCAAACAATACCTATTCACATAATCCACATCTAAAATATAAACGTTATATAACAAAATAAAAATTCAAAGTTTAAACATACTACTAAATAGTAAATACTAACATCACATACTAATAGCAATCTAATTACCAAAACATCACATACTTAGAAATTAGAATCCAAAGTTCAAAGTTCAAACATTACAAACATGAATCACGTAGTTCAAACATCAAATCCAATGTTTAAAGAGTACAAACATGAAAAATCACGTAGTGCAGTTGGGGGGTGGTGGTGGGGGATTGTACAAAATAGTAGTTTGTGACTCTAGTGATTTGTGGGCTGTTTGTGTGGTCCTTGCCAGTGATATTTATATATATTGTGCCTCTGAGTATTAGTATGTAATTGAGGTGCACTGACTAGGAGTAATGTGTGCCTTCTAGCTTTATGGTGTTGGGCATTCTTTGTGACATCGGTGGACTTTTTTTGTGTGTAGTTGTTCGCGGTGATGTGTGCCCTGGTATATATCTCTCTGTGCATGGGTGCTGTGGCTTGTGTCACTTGCTTTGCATTTAGTGTTTTACTAACTTTGTCTATCCATGTTGTTGGGTGGCAGCTAAGAAGGCGAATGATGAGCCTCTGCAGTATTGTTCTTCTGGGGTGAGAAATGATGATGATGATTTTGTTGACCCTCCACTGGTTTATGTGAATCCCATGCAGCTAGAGCCTGGTGTTGGTGCTATAGAGGCTGACTCCGTGAATTCCATGCAGCAAGAGGGTGTCGGTGATGGTCTGGAGGCTGATTTTGTGAATCCCGTGGAGCAAGAGCCTGTCGTTGTTGCTCTAGGGGCTATTTATACTCTGGAGGAGAGTTTGCGGTTCCCAAGTTGTTGGTCCCGAAAGGGTGGTGAGAAGTCTAGAAAGGGGGGGGGGAGAGAGAGAGAGAATAAGTGTCCATCGACACTTTCCAAGTGCTTCGCACAAAGCTACACTTTACTCCGCCTTCCCGAGTACTTCGCACCAAGCTGTACTCCTACATCACGAGAACTACGCACAAAGCTACGCTCTCACATGGTTTTCACAAGCTCCCCTTGTTACTCTGCCCTTTACAACGAGTGCTACGCACAAAGCTACACTCAACCAGGGTTTTTCACTCTCTCTAGTTACTCCGCCCTTTCTACACTCTGTAGAGATGTTTACAAAGAAATAAAATATTTCTCTCTCAATGAGACTTGAATATTTTTCTATGAAGCTCTGTTTCCCCCCTTTTTGGCTAATTTCAAATATTGCTTGTATCTTTGCTCTTTGTTGTCTCACTTGATTAGTCGTGCTCATTCATGCTTGTGTTCAAGTCTGCTTGGACAATTTATAGCCAATGAAAGCTATTTGTCCGTTGATCAACTTTCGATCTCGATCGTCCATCTTCGTATCTAGTTGATCAAAATAAAGTTGTCAACTTGATCTGAAATGTTAGGCAGTAGTCATTCGCCTTTTGTCAGATGATTTGAATATTTTGCCCGTTGCCGTCTCTTGAAAATTGTAGCCTCCAAAATTTGAATAAGTTCGACGCGTCGTGCTTGACATTTGTTGTCCTTCATAAATGTTCTGACATATCAAGTTGATCAAATAATTCATCTGCTGATTCTTGCTTGAGTATGAAAATATATCTCCATGAATCAGCTTCCTTCGAGCGTCTCTGGTTCCATCGTGAAAATAAATTTGTTCAGATGAAAATATATCAATTATTTTCTCCTTCATACTCCATGTAGAATGATATATTGGAACCTCTGTAAAAACTCCATACTGAGATGCTCTGTTTCGATTTTGTGCTCGGTGCACCTTACATGGTGTGTTTCTTCATATAGTGCATGGCTTTTGTGAGACTGGTGTATTCCTTCATTATGTGGTGCTTAGTCTCCTTTTTAAAACTCCTGAGATGCTCTGTTTCAATTTTGTGCTTGGTTCACCTTAACGGGTTTAACAAAAATAAGACTTAGAGATTTTAACATTGGACATTCCTAAACGTATACTTGAGACTATGATCGTGGGGTTTGCATTTTTCTTTTTAGCTTGAATTTTTCTTCCCCCTAAATTTTATCTTCTCATTTATACGTGTTACAGTTAATACTAGGTCCAAATTAAAATCTTGAGACATACAAAAAAAAAAATTAAATAGTTAAGACACATAAGATAAGTATGGTACTAAATAATCATGCATGATCAGCCCACTTAGCTTACCATAAAAACGTACCAAAATGTAATGTGCTAGCTAGATATTATGTACACCAAAAAATGTATCAAACATTTTTTACCTCCCTCTTAGCTTCGCATTGATGTACGCCCTTAGCTTCTTGAAATCATTGTCATAGCTCTTGTTTTGGTACGGGGCTGTCACCTGTCCAATCACGTAATTGCCGTAGGCTCCCCTTATGCTTTTTCCTCTCAACACGCCTGCTTCATGCCAAGTGATTCACTCATCAAAGGATCAGCCATCACACATTTTTTCACTTCGGTGTAGTATTTCTTCGATTTTCTCGGTCATAAATATCACACCTTGTTGGCAAAGTTGGCAAATTGTTTGCTTCATCTAAATTTAAGGGCACTTGATTGCTTGGTGCACTCAAATCTTCATGAATCGATCCAGTAATCTCTGTAGCGGGATGAGGAAAATAGGATTCATAGCTCAAATTCTCATCACCAAAAGTAGCAGGGTACGGGTCCAACTCTGGCAAGCCTACATCATCAACTCTTGTCATTGATCCTTCACCGGGAGCTCTTTGAACTTCTTCCAAGGAATTGATAGTAGCTCGGCGAACATCATTTGGATCAAATTCTCCCAGAGGTGCATCCGATGCGGCTTCAACAAGCACACTCTTTTCGGTCCTTCTTTTCTGGCAACCTTAGTCACAAAACAAGTATTAATCACAAATAATCTCGTGGCCTGCGCAAGGTCACGAGTTCCTAGCCAACTTAGGACAAGTTCTTCTCTTTCCAAGGTATTCGGCCCAAAGGTTTCGGCTAGTTTATTATGATCAGATAATCTCCAAGATCTCCATGCTCTTGCATGCTCAAAATCCTCAAGCAACACACTATCCGCTCCAAGAGTTGGTACATCATCCACACTACCAACCTCCACACTATCAACCGACAAGGGTGGATTGTTTGGGTTTAAGGAATTTAGGATGGATGAGGGTACGTATGGTATAGGGTGGCTTGAAGCATCTTCGTTTGATCTCATGGCGGGGGTGTTGGATCCCTCATTACTCGTCTCGCGAATAATGGGTCTAAGAGCTAAGGAAGGGTTTGGAGGGTTGAGGGCTTTTCTTTTTCGAGAGGGTTTTGGTACGATGGGTGCTTTGGGTTCGGTGGTGTTGGGTCTAAAGAGGTAGTTGTGGTTTAGGACAAGTTTGGCTTTGCACAGGGGTACATTTTTGGTTCTTAGGATCTCCCCAACTGCAAAACCATAACCAAGGAACCATCCTTCCACCAACGGTTTAGCTTTCACAATTTGATCACACAACTTCTCAAATATGAACAATCCCCAATCAACACAAATATTGTTCACAATAACATTCATAATCATGAGCTTCTCCTTAGACAATTTATCACGGCAATTATATCTAGACTCAACACACTTGTGTACAATATCCAACAAGAGTCCATATTCCTTTTTAAGATAATTTTTCTTGCCGTTTAACTTCGGATCTAGCGGTGCGTCGGCATCGCGTACCTCGGCCCAAATGGCATTCAAGTCAAAATCGTTAGTCTCAACTCTCAAGTCCGATTCTACGAGATTAAATATTCTCCGAAAATCATCGACATTTATCTCCACTTCTACATCTTTCACCATAGACTTGATCGAATTATTCTCAATTTTTGCATGCAAATATTCGGTCACTTCATCTTTGTAGAATCCAATTTATCTAAAGGTGCAAAAATTTAACAACCCACAATTTTCAAGAGAGTTGATAATTTTTACCCCCAAATTTTTGTCTTGAACTTGATTGGTGAAATCGGTGGTGTTGAGAATCATCCCACTTAGCACACGGTTTGACCTCCTTGTTCATCCGGTGGTGATTGTCTCGGTCTCCATTTGACTTGGATCAACCTCCATTTGCTTGAGTTTGAGTTGAGTGAGATTTGGTGAGAATTTCGGGTTTTTCGGCGGTGATGTCCGAAAATATTGAGGGGTTTGGGTATTTGGTTTTAGAAGCTTTTTGGGTGTGATTTTAGGTTTGTGTGATGGGTATTTATGGGTAGAATGATTTAGAGTAGAAGGTTTTGGATGGGTGTGGAAGAAATGGAAGTGTATTGGGATTCTTCCTCCTTTGTGAAGTCAGCCGGCGAGAATGGAGAAGAAGAGGAGAGTTCAATTTTTGGGTCTCCTCCTTCTACCCGTTAGGATTGAGGACAAAAGTCATTGTGAAATTACATCCTTGCCCCTTAGTGGATGGAGAGAGAGTATTGATCTCTTTGAGGATAAATTCGACCTTCTACACGATTTAAATCTGCCAGCTCAGATTTAAATACTCCATTTGTGGGTACATAGCGCAAAAAATTGTGCTTCAAATAACCGCCAACCTGGAGTAATTCAGATTTAAAAAATCTCAAAAATAATCTGTTAGAGCAATAAATATATTCCAGATAAATATTATCACCTCGAATTCAATTTTCAATAAGGCTCATAATTTTTCTGAGTGTCAGATATATGCCTAACAGACTGTAAAAGGGATATTTCAATTTCCAAAATAATTAAATGAGCATGACTTTCTACAGACCTGAACCTAACTTTCCTTTGACTTTTGAGGGTGCAAGATGGGCGAGATAAGTTTGGGCGAAATGCAAGAAAAAAAATTATCAGATAGTTCCCCCTAAATTATATGCTCATCTAAATAATAAACCCAACCAAAATAAATTTCCCTTTAATTGCATATACTTAAAAACACATAGCTTAACTTTATTAAACCCATTAAAGCATACTTAGAAAATAAGATAGCAATTAAATTATGCAAATTAATTATGCTAAAAATATGACAAATAAGTAAGCATATGTAAATTTCACATAATTAAATTATGAAAACATGTACGCAAATTTCGTAAGACATAATTAACACACTTAAGCACATAAACATATATTTTACAAAAACATGTATGCAACCCAACTACGTAACACACATACACGAATATAACATATGCTCCAAAATATTTTTAAAACACGTAGGTCACATAAACAACAAAATTTAACACGAAGTGCGAACATATTTCAAGATTGGAAATACTTAGCTCATTTCGATCATTCCCATTTCATGCCTTAGAGTTGTAAAACGAGATTCACACAATGGTTTTGTGAGAATGTCGGCAATTTGATTTTCCGTGGGAACATGATCGATTTTTAGATCTTTCTTTTCGACATGGTCTCGGATAAAATGGTGTCGAACATCGATATGTTTGGTTCGCGAATGAAGCACCGAATTTTGGGTTATGGCGATTGCACTAGTATTATCGCATAAGATGCTAACATTTTCGCACTTAATCCCATAGTCCAATAATTGTTGCTTCATCCACAAGATTTGTGCACAACAACTCCCAGCTGCAATATATTCTGCTTCGGCAGTGCTCGTAACTATGGAGTTTTGCTTTTTGTTGAACCAAGAGACCAATCTTCCCCCTTAAAACTGGCATGTCCCTGAGGTACCTTTTCGGTCTATTTTACAACCTGCAAAATCTGCATCTGAATAACCAGTTAGTGTAAAATCTCCTTCTTTGGGATACCATAATCCCACATTGATTGTTCCTTTGAGATATCGAATTATCTTCTTGGTTGCAATCAGATGACTTTCTTTGGGCTTTGATTGGAATCTTGCACATACGCCAACCGAGTAGGATATGCCCGGTCTGCTTGCGGTTAAGTATAGTAGCGATCCAATCATTTCTCGATACATCGTTTGATCAACGTCTTTGCCTTCGTCATCTTTGTCCAATTTTTGAGAAGTACTCATGGGAATTTTGACTGAGGATTTTCAATCTAGCCCAAATTTCTTTATAAGATCTTTTGTATATTTGGCTTGATTCACGGAAATTCCTTCTTTGAGCTGTTTGACTTGAAGTCCCAAAAAGTAGTTCAATTCTCCCATCATGCTCATCTCGAACCTGTTCTGCATGAGCTTGGAAAATTTCTCACATAAAGATTTATTAGTACTTCCAAAAATAATATCATCAACATAAATTTGTACTAATAAAATGTGATTATTTTCTTGAATTCGAAAGAGGGTTTTATCGACTAGACCTTTGGTGAATCCACAACTAATTAAGAAAATTGACAAGGTGTCGTACTAAGCTCGCGGAGCTTGTTTTAACCCATACAATGCCTTCTTTAATTTGTAGACTTGATCACCAACGTCTTTTCCCTCAGAAACGGGTGGTTGTTCGACGTAAACTTCTTCTTCAAGTAAGCCATTAAGAAATGCGCTCTTTACGTCCATTTGATATACTGTGAAGTTCTTGTAGGCTGCATATGCTAGGAATATTCGAATTGCTTCGAGTCGTGCGACTGGGGCGAATGTCTCATCAAAATCTATGCCTTCTTCTTGTGAATACCCCTTCGTAACTAGTCTGTATTAAAGGTACAGGACTAGCGGTTACTGTGCTAAAGGAACAAACCCACCTTAGACCTGCTTGCCGTTGAACATGGGTCAGGTTATTAGTGTTGCGGTGTCATGCCAGGGCTATATGCGCTGACCCCTTGATATTGGAACTAGAGGTGTGGATCATGTGAATGGAACTGCGACACCATCTTGATATGTTGGTGGTTGATAGGTGGATTTTCGGTGGGGGCATGTAGTTGCCCGGAGGAATAAGGGGAGACGATATAAGGGTAGCTTGGAGGTATAGGTTGGAACTGATATAAGGACGGAGGGGAGCTACAAGGTTGGAACTTGGTATAAGGTTGTAAGATGGATTGTGTGCTTTGGTGATTACTTGCTAACTGATTGTCTTGAATGCATTTGTTGTCTTTATTTGTCATTTATATGCCTATCTGTCCGTTATACGTGTTCTTAGGACGCATGTTAGTCTTTATGATTACTCTATACTGTTGAGTCTGTTAATGTGCCTTGGGTCTTGATATTGGATTTAAATTAGAGTCTCGTAAGTATATATGTATTCCAGTTTCAAAATGATTTTCTTATATCTACCTATATTGTACTTAACATGTTTGAGTGGGTTACCAGCATTATTCGCTGATGGTTGTTACACCGTATGTTTTTCCAAGTTCAGATCAGTAGCTAATGAGCGCGTTAGATGGACTCGTGGATTTAGCTTAGTATTAGTCGGATGACCTGTGAGCCTTGAATTGTATTATGGATATTAGTTATAGTTCATGCCATGTTTGGGTAGTTTAGCATGTGCATCTAGGTTCTTAAACCTAGATGTGGCATAGCACCCCGACTATCATGTTTCGTTTACGCTCTATTTGGGATTTAATATTAGATTCTTCTTTATTTTATAAGCTTTAAATATTTTAAATTTAGGGGTGTCACAAGTAGAGAGATTCAATTTTACTTGCATACTCTTATATAAAGACGATTGCCAAAATCTGCTTGTGAACACCTTATCCCTGTCAAAAATGATGCTCCTAGGTAGGGCATGTAATTTATAGATATTTTCCATAAAAAGTCTGCTATTTTCGCAGCAGTGTAGGGGTGACTGAGGCTGATGAAGTGGCCTTACTTAGTCAGCCAATAAACTACCACCATGATCACATCCTTGCCTTCAGACTTTGGAAGCCCTTCTATGAAGTCCATTGACACACTCTGCCAGACCCCCTCAAGGATTTGAAGAGGTTCTAACAGGCCAGGACTAGCCACATTTTTACTTTTGCATCTCTAGAAAACATCACACTGTCTTACCAGCTCCTTCACTTCATTCTTCATACCCTTCCAATAGAACAATGTTTTTAGCCTTTGGTAGGTGCCATTTTGTCCAGCATGTCCTCCAATTGCAGACTCATGAAACTGTAGGATCAAGGCCTTCCTGAGGTCCCCAGTATTCCCAACATAGAGCCTATTTTTATACCTAATTAGGCCTCCCACAATAGTTACATTAGGTAGTGAATCAGGCTGGATTGATGCAGTGGTCAGAGTATCAGTAGCCTAGCTGTCAGATAGACAGATTGGTAACACTTAGAGACATCCTCCATCCACTGTGGTTGAGCTACTGAAATAGCAAGGCTAGTCCCCTCTTCTACAATTTCCCTTCTTGACAAGGCATCAACAGCCTTGTTATCCACCCCCCTTTTTTTATATTGAATAGTATAATCCAACCCCAATAATTTAGATAGACCCTTCTGTTGTAAGGCAGTGGTGATCTTCTGCCCAAGGAGGAATTGTAGGCTATGGTGATAAGTCTTGATGGTAAAATGCCTTCCCAGGAGATAAGGTCTCCATTTATCAACAACATTGATGATGGAGAGGTACTCCTTCTCATAGATAGAAAGTCCCAAGTGTTTTTGCCCAAAAGCTTTACTGAAAAATGCCACAGGCCTGCCTTCTTGCATTAAGACAGCCCCCATCCCCTTGTGGCTTGCATCTGCTTCAATGACAAACTCCTTCTAAAAGTTTGGTAGGGCTAAGATAGGAGAGTTGCAGAGAGCATGTTTCAATTTCTCAAAAGCCCCATCTGCTGCCTCAGACCAACAGAAACCATCTTTCTTTAGCATGTCAGATAGAGGTTTGTTGATGACTCCAAAACCCTTTATGAACCTCCTATAGTAGCCAACTATGCCCAGGAACCCCCTTAGTGATTTCACAGTCAAGGGTTTAGGCCAGGCTGCCACTGCATCAAGCTTGGCTGGGTTAGTTTGTAACCCGTTCTGAGAGATTAAATGTCCAAGATATTCCACATGTGTCTTGCCAAAGAAACATTTACTCAGTTTGGCATAGAGTTGGTGCTGTCTCATGATCAGTAAAACTTCTCTCAGATGCTGCCAATGATCCTCCAACCTTCTACTATACACAAGGATATCATCAAAAAATACTAGCATTGTCTTCCTTAGCAGGGGTTTAAATACTGAATTCATCAAAGCTTGAAAAGTGGCTGGGGCATTGGTGAGCCCAAATGGCATCACCCTGAACTCATACAAGCCTTGGTGAGTTCTAAAAGCTGTCTTATACTCTTCACCCTCCTTCATTCTTACCTAATGATATCCATATCTCAGGTCCAATTTAGAGAAATAAGCAGCACCAGCCAGTTCTGAGAAGAGGTCTTCTACTATGGGTATTGGGAATTTGTTTTTGATGGTAATTTCATTTAGGGCTCTGTAATCTATGCAAAACCTCCAGGTATTGTCCTTCTTAGGGACCAACAGCACTGGGGAAGCAAAACATGAGGTGCTTGAGGTGATAATTCCGACTGTAAGCATTTCATCTTTCATTTTCTCAATGGTATTTTTCTGGGTGTAGGAGTATCTATAGGGTCCTATGTTGACAAGTTTGGCTCCTGGAATGAGGGGAATGTTGTGATCTAGGGTTCTTGGTGGTGGTAGGGAAGAAGGTTCTTGGAAAAGCTCCTAAAATTCTTGCAATAATTCAGAAAGCTCAGGGAAGGTTGGTTGTATGTCTGTTTGAAAGTAGGTGGGAAACTCAGTAGTTGGTGATGGTGATAATCCACTGCATTAGATTAGGAAGCCTTGAACCCCTCCCTTATTCCATCTTTTCACTTTCTTGTTCCCTACTCCCTTCAGCAGGACATTTCTAGTCAGTCCTTTCAACAATATTTTCCTTCCCTCTTTATGGAAGGAGATACCAGGAGGCCTTGTATGAAGTTGGATTGGGAGAAAATTGGTCTACCCAATCCATTCCTAACGCCATGTCACAACCTCCTAACCTTAAGAGTCTAAAATCCCTCACAAACTGCTCCTGCTGAATTTACCAACATAGATCCTTGCACACTGAATCACTCAGAATCTTTTCTCCATTAGCAACAGTTACCATTAATGTAGTAGCTTTCACAGGTTCTTTTTCTTAGTTGGCAAAGTAGTTTAGGGTCCACAAAACTGTGGGTGCTCCTATTGTCAACAAGGATGACTATTGGTTGTTTCTGCACACTTCCCAGGAGCTTAATTGTATTCAAACCCTCCCCTCCTACAACAGCACACAATGTCACTTCAGCCTCCTCAGTGACCTGTTCTTCTCCATCTTCTAGGCTCAATGGTGGGGTTTCAGATTGTTCTTGTCCTTCAATGATGTTGAAAGTGGGGCCCTTGCACTTGTGCCCTGGTTGCCAAGGGTCAAAACACTTAAAACACCTTCTTTGCTCCCTTAATTGGGTTTTAAATTGGGCAATGTCAGGAGCCTTGGATGCAGTGGTTTGAGTAGAGTATGTGGGTCTAGGAGGGTTGTTTGCAGTGGAATTATTTGAGTGAGAGCTGCTAAGGGTTGAAGGTGGTAATGTAGGTTGGTGGGGGTTAGGGTTGTGGTTCCTAGTTGGTTGCACTGATCTGGAATTTCAGGAAGTGTTTCTTTGCCCCTCTTGAGTTTTAAACCCCTTTTCATATTGCCTAGCTAGCTAGATAGTATCATCCAATCCCTCTGGCTTAGCAGTTCTTACCAAACATCTCAATTGTTGTTTAAGCCTAGCAATATAGTTGTCCATGAAGTAGCCTTCAGTTATGTAAGGATGAACTTGCAGTAGCAGGCTTCTAAACTCCTCAAATTGGTCAGTGAACTCATCCACTCCACCCCATTGTTTTAGGGTAGCAAAATCCTCCATTAGAAAGGCCCTATTATCTCCAAACCTCCTACTCACAGCCCTAGCAAAATCCACCCATTCAAACCCATCTCTAAGGTTGTGAACATAGCTATCAAACCAAGTTCCCACTCTCCCAGTTAAGTGCACATACAACAAATTGAGTATTTCATGCCTAGGAATGTGAGAAAGCAGGAAGAACTTTTCACACTTGATGATCCATTGCCTGGGATTAGCATAATTAAACGTAGGGAATTCGTTTTTGTACCTCATCAGGAACTCCTGATGCTGGCCTAACACACCTGGCCTGCGTTCTACATGTCCAAAGGCTCTAGGAGTTTCTATCCTGAAATCAGGTTCTTCTTCGTCGACATTCACCATCGGAGACTTGTCTGGTCTCCCTTCCGCGGCTGCCCTGGGCTCAACAAGTACTTGCCCTTGCACCGAGGACTGCTCAGGCGAGTATCCCATCACCGGAGGTGCCGGTCGATTAAGTCGTAGCAGGTTCAGCAGTTCCTCTCTCAGGCCTCCGAACTGAGCTGAGAGTTTGTCTTGCGTAGCTTGGATTCGTGAGTCAACCTTGCTGTTGAGCTCAATGAACGCAGCTTCCAGTTGCTTGATGCGATCGTCCATGGGCTCTGATACCAATTGCAGTGGTCTCAGACAGACACAGAAAAGGGGGAGGAGAGGAGAAATTGAGAGAGAAAGGAAATTCTGTATTCAAATTGCATAAGAAAACTCTTCAATCTTTTCCTTGGCTAAATACAACTGATCTAAGGGTAACTAATTTCCCTAATCTATCGGAGAGGAAAACCAACGAAGCCACTGGAAATATCAACGGCTACTGGATGAAACGACACCGTCTGATCCGTTATTCAACTGCTTTCAACGTTCGAGTGAAACGACGTCGTCTCGGCATCGGTCCCCAACGGCTACAACGGTCATTTAATGGAACGATGCCGTTTGGGTCTTCATTCCCCCTTCTTCATCTAATCCCAGCGAAGGGTTTCTCAGCAGCTCGACTTCACCTTCTTTCTCCTTCTTCCCTCTGCCATTACTGCTTCCTTCTATGATCATAATAGTTATTCCATAAAGAATGGAATAGGCAAGGAATATGCTATTGTTTGGTTTGTGGAAGAAATGGACTTTAGAAATTATATTACTGTTTTTAGTTGGTTTAAGGAATAGAAATAAAATATGTGTTAAAAGACATAAATACCTTTATAAAAATATATTTATAATTTATAATAATAATAATAATAATATTTTTTTTGAAAGTAATAATATAATTTAGGCACAAGTGTCAAATAGCTCCATCTACTATTACGAAGTGCTCAATTCCCACCATAAACTAAAATATAGTGTAATTAGCTACGTTTACCAACTAAATTTGTTCAATTAGTTTGTTTTTGCAGGTTATCTACCTGTTTGCGATGACGTCACCAGGTTACGCTTAGGTGGCATTGTTTACATGGCAAAAAAAAAAAAACAATTTGCATTAGTCGATGAGGACCACCGTCTTCCATGAGCACCGCCACGAAATAAGAAAGAGAGAGAAGTTGTTCACCCTCCACCGAGATCCGTCCACCATCTTCCGAAGCGAGACCACCAGTCTCTGCAACTCTACAGCTCTACTCCCTCCCTCGCATTGCTTTCATATCTGGGTCTGTTCCAAGAATTCACCTACCATTTTTGAGTTCAGGTATTCTCCCCATTTTTTGTGTTTGTATTTTCTCGGAAAGCTAAAATCTTTTCACTGAAAACCTTGTTTTAAGGGGTGTGCTGGTGATTTGATTGTTTTTTCTTCAACAGAGCACTGGAAGACAACAAGACCATCAGTTTGGGGCCTCGAACAAATCAGAGGAAATAGGAGTCGCCAGCACTCCGAGACCAACACCACTAACTGCAATGGAATCTTCAGGTCGCCGGAGACTTGCCGCCAGCGAGCCAAATTCCGGAGATCGCCAAATTACATTCTGAGCAGCCGAAGTCCATGTAGACGCATCCCTGATCTCATTCATGCCGTCCGATTGTCCATGCAAGGGCCCGATCGTCGGAGAAGTCGCAAAAGACGAATTTTGGATCGCGATGTGAGACTTCGCAGGTTAGCAGCTCTCCGGCGCCAAAGATGATCCAGAGAGACCCAAACAGCGCCCTCTCCGGCTGGCAGCTGAACAACGATCTCGGGAGAGTGAGCGCCGTTGATCTTTCGCAGGCGGGGCTTATCGGCGACGTTTCTTTCTACCCTTTTGGTTCTCTGGATATGTGAATTGTGCTTAATATTTCTGGGATCAATGGATTGTCTGTGAATGGATTTCCCTGTCCGCCGTAGTTTGGATCTCTAACGAGGTTGTCGGTTTTGCAGCTCGGAAATAACAGCTTAACCGGAAAAATTCCGAGGGAGTTAGCTAAATGCACCAGCTTGGTATGGCTTGACTTGACTGGGACGATGAAGGCAGGTGGCGGTGGAGCTGAGGTTGACTGGGATGAAGGCGCTGACATGTCATTAAATTCATTTCCAGGTCAACTAGGTGAATTGGGCAACCTATTGGTAACCTGTAAAAATGTTTAATTGAACAATTTGATAAGATAAGTGTGCCTAATTAGACTATATTTTAGATCATGTGGGAAATTGAACACTTCGTAATAGTAGATGGGTCTATTTGACACTTCTGCCTATAATTTATATTACTTTATCAATAAGTTAAAGTAGCCCTAGAATAATTACATCTACTCCGTAATATTTGAAGAGTCCAGACTCCAGACCTCCCTCCTCCGCTTCCTTCCGTCAATCTCGCAAATCGCAAATAGCAAATTGAAAATTGCAAGACCTCCACGGCTTTGCACAATCGCAGTTTGCCAGTCTGAAGAGTGAAGACCTCCGCAGCTTTGCCTCCTTCCATCCATCTTCGTACCTCCGACAATGGTCAGAGTAGCGTAGATGAAGTCCGAAGACTTCAGTGAAGAGTGGACTTCCGGCAGTAGCAGCGACAGAGGACGACGCTGATTTATTTTATTTCTGAGCTTATTCGATCTGCTTTATTTCTGATGAAGACAGATCTGCGTCTTCGATTTTTTGAGCTTCTCCGGCGCGGTAATTTCCGGTGGCAAAGTAGACGCTTCTTTGTTAAAGTTGAAGGCACCAAGTCCAAGATCACCTGACACCTTGAGGGAAGAAACAGCATCTCCAGTCGCGATCGCAACCACTAATTTCATTGTTCGTGGAGACAATCACCAGTTTCATTGTTGGTGGAGACAATCACCGATTCACATCGACCGAGGGGAATTGGGGTAAAATAGGAAGTTGGAATTGTAGGATGAGAACTCAGGAATAGGTTAATACCAGGGGGTGACCAGGAATTTCTATTCCCTTTGTCAGGGGAATAGGTCATTCTTGGAAATAATATTTCTGGCAATAGATGGTTTTACCAAACAAAGGAATAGGTCTATTACTTGTAATGTTATTCCATTCCAGGTTTATTCTGCGAATCAAACGTGCCATAAGTTCTTTTAAGTGAATTAGGGCGATGGAAATTAAAAAAAAAAAAAAAAAAAAAAAAAAAAAAAGACGTTGGAGGGGAATAAAGTTAAACAAAAAATATTGCGACTCAATTCCGTAGCAATATTTTATTTTTTTAAAAAAAAGATTCCTTCTTACGCGATGGATAAAAATTCTTCATCACCATTTCACGATGGAATTTAACTTCATCGTATTTTCCGTCGCTAAAGGGACAACATAACTTACATCCATCGCAAATTCCATCGTGAATATTTTGCCGCCAAGATTTCGCAGGTTTAATTTTCTCTTTGCGCCAAAAATCGCGACGGAATTAATTTCCGTCATTAATTTGCAACGGAATCTATTCCGTCGCAAAATTCGTCGATAGGGTCGCTATATTGCGACGAAATAGTTTCCATCGCGATTCGTGATTTTTCTTTAAGTGAGCTACTCGTAGGTTGACTGACCGAGGTGATAGAGCCGCCCTATCTGCAAGCTGTCAATTGTCGTTCTGCAAGTGCAAGTTGGCCCCTATAACTTGTCATGTAAGTTATGTTTTTCGGCTTTGTAGGCTGCGACACATTGTAGGCCGATCGGTCAATCTACGGTTGACCGGCCGGGTGACTTTCCGTCCGGGTGATTCCAAGGGTGATTCGAGAGCATCTTCTTTTGTCACGAAGCCTATCGGTACGAGCAGTACGATTGATCACAAGTGATTTATTTCCGTCGGGTTGATGGCTATAACAGACCGATTGGGTGATTTCTTGACGGATCGGCAATACGGTCCAATCATTTATGCTTATTTACCCATCAGACCATTTTCCCTTACTCTTATTAATTTGTAGGAGCATATAGGTCTTTATACTCGTTAGTTCTTACAATTTCAAATCTAACCAAACAATAGAATTAGTATTCCCAATAATTTTTTTTCACATCAGAACCATCAAAATTAGGTTCATTCAGGTTTGATTTTTCAACATGGTTCAGACTAAAACAATCATCATGCAAAGGTTTCTCGACATAATCTTTCTTATTCTCGAACTGCCCTTGACAGGGGCAGATCCATAAATATTTTCTAGTGGGGGCGATAAATTAAAATTAACGAGATATTTTTTAAAAAATAAAACACTTAGAGACCGAGTCATAAATATTGTTGACTAGATATGAAAAATCAAAATACATCAAGATAAAATATATTTAAAACAAAATATAAAACATAATTAATTAGATGGAATAGTTTTAATGGAAAACACATTATAAATCACTTATCTCACTATTAATATTTTAAAAATAATAATACAAAGATAAGAAGTCACACATAAAAAATTCAATTAGAATTCTCACTATTAATAGTAATAAATGTCAAAAACAAAAGTTAACTCATCTCCCTATTAATATTAAAAAATGAAGAAAAAAACACAATTTTTCAAATAAAAATCAAATTAGAATTCTCATTATTGGTATTTAAAAATTCAAAAACCAAACTAAATGTTTTAGAGTACAAACCACAAACATGTAGTACATATTATTACATTTTGATATATTTAATATATATACTACTATATCTATGGGAGTATGGGGTGGGTGAGTGGGGCCAGCAACCTCACTGTCTCCATTGTGGTTTTGCCATTGGCCCTTGAGATGATGGGGCATGCAATATGATGTTTCTTTAAATTTTCGTGCATTCTTTTCTAGCACTTTCTTTTTATTTGGAAGTATTAGGAATCGTAAATATGTGGTGGCGTTATAAGAAAATTTTTGCTAATACGTGAAAAGAATAAGCACCCATGCCAACAATTTTACCAAGACAACCTTAGTAAAAAATGATTGTTAATAATTGTGTATTGACAAGAATTGAAATACAGGAGTACATGCCTGACATGATTATATACTGCACGTTCTTATCTTACCACTTTAATTTGTCCCAAAGATATAACCATTTTGATTTAGAAGGCATTTTCATATGGAATACCGACATACGAACTTGGCAAGAGGTCCCTTAATTTAATTGGAAGAAAAATACGAAATGCATTGATCATATTGAAGCACCAGCTAGCATTATATTGAAGTGTAGTTTGAAAGTAGACAACCAAAGACTTCAACAACTCCATCCAATTAGACTAGTACAACATACGGTTTTCAAATTTAATCCTTCTAAAATCCCATCACTATCTTATCCCTAAATTGCCTCCAAAACCTCGTCTCTAGCATCTTCCAATGGGCCACAAACTTGGATTTCCCAGTCCCGGTGGCTTCCTCATGGAAATAGTCCAACAACTGGCGTTCTCACAACGATTCTGTAGCACACGCTGCATACTCCTACAATATCTAGTATACACAGTTTCTCTATAATTTTCAGCTTATCGTCCGGGATTTCAATCAGACCACTGTCTTTCTCATTCTCTCCTCCGTGTCTCCAACCCTTCTCCTCTTAATAATAAGATCAAATATATGTATAAGTGTGATGGATATATTATCAAACCAAATAGCTTTGTAAGTAAGAAAGGCATACATTGTTAGACTAAATAGGTTGAATACATTATAAGTTTGTAAGTAAAAACTGAGTAGAGTACTAACAACGTCTCGTGACTCGTAAGCATTATTCAGAACTTGGATTCTTAGACTGTTATTGTTGGGGTTGTTATAAAATGAGCCCTTGATGTGTATTTAAACCATTCTACCCCTCAATCGTTATACCCTGCACCACGGCGCACATAGCATTGTGCGCCTCGCGCCTCCCAAAACGACGTCGTTTTGAGAGGCGCGATAGAGAGTTGACATGATTATGTGTATTTATTTATACAATTATGTGTATTTGTTAATACAATTATGTGTATTTTTTTATACAGCTATGTGTGGTTGTTTATACAATTATGTGTATTTGTTTATACGATTATGTGTATTTTTTTATACAATTATGTGAAACGACGTCGTTTTGCGTTAGGGCGCACAATGCAATGCGTGCCCTGGTGCACGATATAAATTGCACGGGCCCTGAATAGACGGTAAAGATCTACTTTGATTCTATGGCTATAATTCTATATTTAGAACCCTTCCTAAAATTCTATACAATCTTATGGGCTCAAAAATGTTGTTGAAGATTCTATGATTCTCTACCTCACTAGTGTTATGTACAAGGTTTTGAAAAATTCTACAAATTTTGGGAAACTATGTACTAAACTACTAGTGTACGAAATTCTTAGAACGATATAATTAACCTCGAAGATGCATAGAAAAGTGGCTCAGATACATTATGCATAAATTGTTACACCTATGATGTCTCTTGTTCAACTCTAATGAACTCTTCTATGGCAAGAAGCCAAGAACTACATAGAAGTAGGCACAACTCATTTTAAATTTTGAATTGGCAGTGCAGAAATCACATACGACATCACAACTTTACTACTTAATATCAACCTTTACTACTTAGTTTTTTTTTTTTTTTTTTTTTTTTTTCCTGAAATCATCAAAAACCACTTCTAACTGAAAATTCTTTGAAAATGCTTATTGTAATCATGCCTCATCATCGAATGCAACTATCACAATTCAATTTTCTAAGTTGCAACACAAGGACAAAGGAAAACATCATATTTTGATCTTCTTAATTAATTTTTCCGTAACTACAAACTAGACCCTATGATTTACTGAATCAATTCGATCAATTTCGTATTCTATAAAATTTCTTATGAATCAATTTCACCATCAACTCTATAAAATTTCCATCAATTAATAAACTTAGTGATGGATTTAATTAACCCGGAGTAGCCCAAATTACTAAACCCGATAATATTAAGAAATGATAAATAGATAGGTAACGTAGGCAAGAACGAGTATTATAGGGTCGCGGAGACTGAATATTGTATTAAATATTAAATAATAATTGTAGAGCTATTACAAAGAGTATGTAATGCTATTACAGAGGTAGTTTAGGACAAACAGACAAAACCTGTCTTGTAAGGGAATAAGACATGATATTGTAATAATTGTACTAGGCTAATTTATACAAAGGAAAGTTCAACCACTTAGGGCTAAACTCGTGGTGGGCCACGAGACTAAGTTAGGCTCATACGATGGACCACAAGACTAAGTCAAAGCCCATCATTTTGGGCCCAGAGACAGGCTCCGGGCTTGAAACTCGTCTTGGGCTACTCGGTTATACATTCTCGGACCCCGGGTCTCTATTATTATTCGGCCATTTTCAATATATCCATCAACAGTCTCCCACTCTCCAAGTTGTGAGAAGTCGACAACGTTTGGCCCAATTGAAACTGCTCGAGGCTCCATGTTTTGATGAATGCTTCAGGGTCAACCTGAAAAAATATTTTGCTTATTCCAACATCATTTAAGCTTTTAGCTTTGTGATCTGAGTCCTCTCTGTTCGAGAGCGGGCTTTTCGGATGACACGGGGTCGCTTATTAGATTTTTGCTCGCATGATTTTGTTTTTTTTTTTTTTTGTTTTTTGTTTTTTGTTTTTTTTTTTGTTCTTTTTGTTTTTGTTTGTTTGTTTGTTTTTTTTTTTTTTTTTTTTTTTTTTTTTTTTTTTTACGTAGTATGTAGTTATTTGGCCAATAGTACTCTCGGTCCAAAAAACTCTTTCATTGAGTAGCAAATGAGGTCGGACCTCGTGCCCCCTTAGGGTGATAGCCCTTCGACTCGAGTCATTCGACACCGGGCTGTTAGGATCTTCCGTCTGGGTTGGTACACGAGGTCGGACCTCGTGCCCCCTTAGAGTGATAGCCCTTCGACCCAAGTCATTTGACATCGGGCCGTTAGCCCGTTAGGTTCTTCCGTCGGGTTTGGTACGCGAGGTCGGACCTCGTGCCCCCTTAGGTTGATAGCATTTCGACCCGAGTCGTTTGACACCAGGCCGTTAGGCTCTTCCGTCGGGGTTGGTACGCGAGGTCGGATCCCGTGCACCCTTAGGGTATGTTAACATTTCCATGCCCGAGCCGGGGGCTTAGCCACGGAAAGGTTCTTCCATCAGGTAGCTAGCAGGTACGGATCTCGTGTTGACCCTTAGGGAATGCATTGAGCGAGCAATATATATGTTTTTTTTTTTAAATCGGAATTGGCCCGTGGACGATGTCTCCGCCGACGTAGTTCACAATGATCTGGGGACCGTACGTTGGTCTGAAGTCCTTGGTCCCGGCCCCTCTCCCTCCTCGGAAGGATAAAATTTGCTGAATCGGACTAATTTTGCCATCAAAAAATACTTCATTACAATAAAAACAAATTGTTGGTCAGACCAACATATATGTAATAAGCCACAAATAGGCTCTTATGTGAGGTAATGAGTAAGGGCGGGCTCTGTACCACTGTTAGAGAATACAATTCTGCTTAGCACCAAACAAGGTCAGACCTCATAACGCCCCTCGAAAATATTAAGGTCGATTGCGCACGGCCTCAACCATGAATTAGGACATTTGAAGGAAGCTCTAAACAAACCAAGGCAAACTTTGGAATTATTGTCAAACTACATAGTTTGGTGGTTGCAATACCTCACGCATGAAGCAACCTCGAATTTGTGCACATTTAACAAAGCAGGTGCAGTAGTTGTAGTCAATGTATTGCTGTACATGAAATTTAGGAACTCCATAATGACAACTTCCTCAAAAGCATGAATTTGTAAAGTAAAATTACCTGTATCATCAGCTCCGACTCCCGTATCCCAGGCCATTTAATATGTAATATTCACTTTTTATAACCGTATAAGAATAATCTAAATTCCAATTCGAATCCTCACTATTAGCAGCTTCATCTCTAGAGTCCAGATTGTTCTTCTTCAACTATAGCCAACCATTTCCTCTTCTTGGTTTCCATTATCAGCGTTAACAATCCGTTGCTCTAGGTATGTAGAAATTAGTGTCTAGAGCATTTTCCTTGAAGTCACCTCCACGTTGCTTGCGATGGCAGTTGGCAAGTCCAGATCTGATGGTTCCAATGGATTACTAACTTCCCCAACTTGAAAGAGGATGTGTCTTCTGCGAGAATTTTGGAGGCATCAAAATTGGAGCAGACTTCGAATGAGTCAGATACGATCCGGAGGATGCGATCGGAGAAGTTACTATCGGTGAAGCGGATGCGATCGGAGAAGTTACTATCGTTGAAGCAAATTCGAAATTAATTGCCGAATCCGTCTACGAAAACAAGCCTGCATGCACCTGCGTTCTACATCTTCCTCCGCCGCCCCCAACCACCATGGAGGAAGACAGACTCGCCCTCCTCTTCCTCGCGAAAAATCAACCATCGGGCCTTGGTGATCGAACACCGTGATCCAGCCGGTTCCATGGAAACTGATTTTCATGATCTTTGAACAACGCAATGTGCGGTGGCCTATATGTATACACATCCATGCATATATATGATATATCTCTTCTGCTAAATATTATAGATGGGCCACATACAAAAGCTTCAAGCTTTTTAGGCCAAACCCCATTCTCACACGCACATACGGATGTCATAAATTTTATGCAGGAGGCTCTCGAACAACAATCGTTATGCCATGGAACCGTGTTCACCATCCATGGTGAACACGGTCCCAAACGGTAATGGTGCCGTAGGCACCGTTATCTTCCACCAATTTTTTTTTAATTAACAACGCGACTTTTCTTCTTCATATTCACATTTTGCGGTTTCACTTCTTCTTCGTGCAAGTTTCTTCAACACTCATAAATTATGAATGTGCAGGCATGAATTTATGAATATGCAGGCACGGATTTATGAATGTGCAGTTATGAAATTATGAATTTTCTGTTATGAGATTATGATTTTTTGGTTATGAGATTATGACTGTACAGAAAATTCATAATTACATAACTGTAAATTCATAATCTCATAACAGAAAATTCATAATTACATAACTGTAAACTCATAATCTCATAACAGAAAATTCATAATTTAATAAATGTAAATTCATAATCTAAACATAAAATGCAAAACGCCATTAACAGCACATTAACTAATTATTTTTTCCGGTAAAAACAATGCCGTTTGGGACCGTGTTCACCAAGCATGGTGAACACGTTTCCATGGCATAATTTGCGCTCGAACAGAAGTACGCATTATGGATTTCAAATTGCGTTCCTCCAAGAGTGATCACAAAAAGAAAAATGCTCTGGTCGTAAAAAAATGGCGTCGTGTCCAGCCCTGGTTTTATGGTTGCGGCCGGGAAGGGCTGTTGAAATGGGATATGATCTTGCCATTGTTTGAAGGTTGGTTTCATAGAAATATGTTGATTAAGGAGAGCGCTCGAGCTTGTACAATAGCTCTCAATAAGAGAGCCAATGATGGATTTAATTAATTCGGGTGGTCCGGATCGTTAAACCCAATGAATTAAGGATAATGTAAATGGATAATAAAATAGACAAAGTGATAGGAAAATAGCTGATAAAGGTCTCGGAGACCAAATATTGTATTGATTTGTAATCGCAAAGCTATTACAAAGGAAATGTAATGCAATTACAATACTAAACTAGGACAATGATAATGAAGATGTCTTAGCTTGTAAGGGAATAAGACATGATCTTGTAATAACTGTACTACGGTAATTTATACAAAGGAAAGTTCAACCACTTAGGCTAAACTCGTGGTGGGCCACGAGACTAAGTCAGACCCATACGGTGGGCCACAAGACTAAGTCAAAGCCCATCATTCTGGGCTCGGAGACAGGCTTCAGACTTGAGACTCTTATTGGGCTGCTGGGGTTATACATTCCCGAACCCCGAGTCTCTATTATTATTGGGTCATTTCCAATATATCCATCACTTACTGTTTCATATAAAAATCTTCAACAACAAAAACAAAAACAACAATAACAACAACAACAACAACAACAATAATAATAATAATAATAATAATAATAATAATAATAATAATAATAATAATAACAACAACAATAACAACAATAACAACAATAACAACAATAACAATAACAATAATAACAACAACAACAACAACAACAACAACAACAATAATAATAATAATAATAATAATAATAATAATAAGGATAATAAAAATAATAACAATAATAACAATAATAATAATAATAACAATAATAACAATAATAACAATAACAATAATAACAATAACAATAACAATAATAACAACAACAACAACAACAATAATAATAATAATAATAATAATAATAATAATAATAATAATAATAATAACAATAATAATAATAATAATAATAATAATAACAACAACAACAACAACAACAACAACAATAATAATAATAATAATAATAATAATAATAATTATTATTATTATTATTATTATTATAATAGAAAAGGGTCAAATAGGCCCCTAAACTTTACCCCAAAGGTCAATTAGGCTTCGAAACTTTAAAAAAGTTCAATTAAACACTCAAACATGTCAAATTGGGTTAATAAAGCCCAAAAACTGGTAAATGACCTGTTATTACAGGTCATTTCAATTCGGGCGACAGATTCCTTCAACCGATGACAAATTCTTGCCACCGGCGACATTTTTCGGTCGTCCAGTTGTCTTCCACTGGAGAAGACGACCAGATCTGGTCATCTTTTCCATTGGAGAAGACGGCCGTCTGGTTGTCATCTCCATTGGAGAAGATGACTAGATCTGGTCATCTTCTCCAATGGAGAAGGAGGCAGACAGCCGTCTGGTCGTCTTCTCCATTGGAGAAAATTACCAGATCTGGTCGTCTTCTCCTCTAGAGAAGGCGGCAGACGGCCGCCTGCCGCCTTCTCCAACGGAGAAGGCGACCGTCCGGTCGTCTTCTCCAGTGGAAGACGACCGGACGGCCGTAAAATGTCGCCGGCGGCCGGAATCCGTCGCTGGAATTAAAATGATCTGTAACAACAGGTCATTTACCGGTTTTTGGGCTTTAATGATCCAATTTGACATGTTTGAGTGTTTAATTGAACTTTTATAAAGTTTAGGGGCTTATTTGACCCTTTCCTCTAATAATAATAATAAGTGTTTTCAAAATAATAATAATAATAATAATAATAATAATAATAATAATAATAATAATAATAATAGTAGTAATAGTAATAATAATAATAATAGTAATAATAATAATAATAATAATAATAATAATAATAATAATAATAATAATAATAATAATAATAATAATAATAATAATAATAATAATAATAATAATACTAATAACAATAACAATAACAATAACAATAACAATAATAATCTAATCTAACTCTATAATAAAGCAAGAAGTTTTGCCAATCATTGTTTCCCGCCCAATGAAAACGACACAGTTTTGCTTTAGTCCTAATTCGCGATTTAATTGTTTATTTATGTTCCGCGTGTAATGTGATTCCCCATTGGGAATATGCCTAGCCGTTCTTATTATTATACAATCCTTGGTTCCCAAGGAGTTCAATTAATGTAGAACTCTTTGGTATTGTAAACAAGATCATTACTATTAATATCAAAAAAGCATAATGAACTGATCCGGCCTACAAGAAAGAATTATATATATTACATAGATTACATAGATTACATAGAATATGC
This sequence comes from Ipomoea nil, assembly GCF_001879475.1. Lineage (NCBI taxonomy): Eukaryota > Viridiplantae > Streptophyta > Magnoliopsida > Solanales > Convolvulaceae > Ipomoea > Ipomoea nil. The sequence continues at coordinate 1,892,645 of NW_017616592.1, read as the reverse complement.
AGAGTTGCAATATTCAAATTCACATTAATTGAGATGTGCGATTTCCAAAACATTGTCTCATGGTATCTTCGTTTTTTTGAATTTTCAATATGTATAAATACCGGGCTTCTTCATGCCAAAACACTTCAGAAATTTAGATCACTTTACTACCTTTTCGAAAGCATTTTTTGGTGTTTCAACATGCCTTCCATGTTCATTGCTGTCAAAAACATTAAGCCGGAACACCAGCTCCGGGCAATACGAGTGAGAGCAGTACGTGTCTATGAAGTTCCTGAGAAAAGGGGAGAGGGGCAGGCCAGTAAGAGCATGGAAGTATTGTTCCATGATGAAGAGGTACTTTTATCTATTTACCAATCTGATTTTATCTACTAATCTAATGGTCTTTCAATTAAGCTACTTTCATGCCATGTTATCTAATAATCTTAGTGTGTTTTGCTGTCTATAATTTTTTTCTATTGTATTCGCAGGGAGACTACATTCATGCGAGTATCATCAAAAAAGACATTGGAAAGTATAAAGATACAATCAAGGAAGGGAAAGTTTTTGAAATCAAGAACTTCATGGCTTCTACAAACTACTATGTCTACAAGATTACAGAGCATGGTTTCATGCTCAAATTTAACTACAGAACACAAGTGAAGGAAATACATTCTAATGGCTTTCCTTGCAAAATGTTTAGACTAAAGAGTTTTTTGGCTTTGAAAGATCCTGATGATGTGAATGACAAGGAACTGATTGGTACTAACTTTACCTTTCCTAACTTCTAATATATTTTTTATTATACTTTTAGTACTTCTTGCTAATATTTTGTTCATTTTGCAGATGTTATTAGAAGGGTAATTGAGATTTACAATCCTGTGGACAAGATTATAGGGGGAAAGGCCACCAAACTAATCGACTTTCAAATTGAAGACAATGCGTAAGTTTTTGAAAATGAACTTTGATTACATTAGAAAATGATGCAGTCTTATTGTTAGGAATATATTGTATAAGTTTTGATGAGCCAAATGTATTTTATAGACCCCAATTTTATTTTATTTGAGTCAGTTCGGGTTCACAAAGTATAGTGCACCACTGCCATGAAGCCTACATGAAGTCTACGTGAAAGCAGAATAAATGAAAGCGGGATCATAGCTCAACACATTTATGAAGCAGCAAGTTACTAAAGGTTGAAATGGACGAGATGGTAGAAAACTTGTTGAAGCATGCCTAACGTGAAATGATCCACAGTTTGATTCTCAGTGAGAGCAATTTTGGTGTAAAGTAATATCGGGTGATGATGTCACAAAGAAATATCGTTATAGTAATACTATCATGATAGAACAATTTTCTATCAGATGATGACATCACCACTATCGGGTGATGACGTTACAGTGTGATAAAGCTAGTGGAGAACACGTGGAAAGAATAAGTCAAAAGATTTTAAATCTTGGATTGTATTAATTGGATACTCAGTCGAGATGGAAGAAACCTTACCAAGCAAAGCAAATGGTCCACAGTTCAAACCCCACCCGAAGTAGTTTTGTGAAAACATGATATATATGGTCCATGATAGCTAATGGAACATGATATATATATGGTCCAAGATACAAGGTGGAAAATGATAGCGTTCTCATGATGTAAGATGAAACATGATATATATGGTTCATGATACAAGGTGGAACATGATAGCTAGTCCATGATATACTATTGGGATATGACATCATGATAAAGTTAGACAGAAACATTTTTGAAGCTCTGTTTCTGCAAGAAGAAGTCGAAGGAGAAGAAGAAGCTGATATATGGAGGAAATCTTTTTATTACTCAAGCAAGAATCAGCAGATAAATTATTTGATCAACTTGGCACATCAGATTAATAATTCGACAAAAGTCATGCAAGAGAAATTCAAATTTGGAGGCCGCCCATTTCAAGGAAAAGCTTTGTCAGACTAAAGAGGAGCAACGACAAATTTATTTAGATCTTCTGACAAACGGCGAAATGACTTTTGCAGACCAAGTTAGCAAAATTAATTGATCAACTACAATTCAAAATGAACGATCAAGATCGAAAGTTGATCAACGGGCAAATAGCTTTCTTTGGCTATAAATTGCCCAAGCAGACTTGAAGACAACAAGAGATTTACAAGAACGAATTCTACAATCATCAAGTAGTATATTGAGCTATACAAGATAGAATTCAAGTCTGAGAGAAGAAATCTTTGTATTTCATTGTAAATCTTCTACTGAGTGTAGAAAAGGGGTAGAGTAACTAGGGAGAGTGAAAAACCCAGTTGGAGTGTAGCTTTGTGCGTAGCACTCGGTTGTAACGGGAAGAGTAACAAGGGGAGCTTGTGAAAACCCGGTGAGAGCGTAGCTTTGTGCGTAGTTCTCTTGGTGTAGGAGTACAGCTTGGTGCGAAGTACTCGGGAAGGCGGAGTAACAAGAGGAGCTTGCGAAAAACCTTGGTGGAGTGTAGCTTTGTGCGAAGCACTCGGAGAAGTGTCGTTGGGCACTTATTCACTATTGTATCTGGGTGATCGAAGAATAGTGAATTTCCTCCTTGAAGGGAAAGGAGAAGAGTGGATTAGGAGGATTACACCACCTCTGAACCACTATAAATCTCTCTCTCTATTTACTTACTGCTCATATATATTTCGTGGATGCCTATATTATTTGTGAACTAACCCGTTACGGTTTATTGCGTATCTTTATCTGTCTGGGTTTGATAGTTCCCTCGTTTGCATGCAAGTGAAATTTTATATACATCATCCTACGTCTATAACAAGTGTTTCTAACGTGATGCATGTATAGAATCTCTCCTTGAGCACTACACAATTAAAGCATAACACTTTGCCGTTACATTTCCGCTGTGCACACTCTAAGTTATTATACTTGCTTATGCTTGTTATTTAGAATTGAAGTTACAAAGTATTGTTTGCTGAAGAAGTTTGAAAAGTTAGAGAAGTCTATTCACCCCCCCCCCCCCCTCTAGACTTCTCGCCACCCTTTCGGGACCAACAAGTGGTATCAGAGCAGTTATCTATTTGAGTCAATTTTGACTGCTAGATAGATCTCAAAATCTTCAAGATGAAGAGAGATATGGTTCTCGCTCAAAATTTACTTTTCTCTCTTAAAAAATTTGATGATTGGAAAATTCGAATGCAGGTGCACTTATCTGCTTTAAATGACAAAATGTGGGAAGTCATCACAAATGGTCGTATCCAAATTATGGAAGTTAACACCGCTACTCCACGAGATCCAAATGCTCCACAATATGTTCCAAAGCCAAAAATGGAGTGGACAAGCGAAGATAGAGGGCGAAATAACTTGGACAATATTGCCAAGGACATTTTGTTCAAAGCGGTTGATGACACCATCTTTCCAAAGATTCGAAAGTGCACCACAGCAAAAGAAATATGGGATACACTTATCGGTATCGGTGAAGGCGATGAGCAAGAAAAAGACAACAAACTAACAATTGCCATGAAGAGGTTCGAAGATTTCAAAATGCTACCGAACGAAAGCATCACCGACATGGAAGCTCGATTGATCAAAATACTTGGAGAAATCACGGACCTGGGAAAGACCATTACCCAGAAAGAAATATCGCTCAAAGTGTTACGCGGACTACCTACAAATTGGGATATGAAGGTGACCGCAATGCGTGATCATAGAGATCTAAGGACATTATCTACGGATAAACTCTTTAGTGATCTAAAGGCGTATGAGTTCGAAATGAAGACACGAAATGAAGAAGAACGTGATGAACGAACATCCGCACTGATGGCCGAACAACCTTCCTCATCAAGGTCAGTCGTAAATAATGATTTCTTATCTGACGAACAATTTTCTCTATTTGTTAGAAAATTCAGGAAATTCATGCGAAAGAAAAAAGGATCACCACAAGGAAATTTCTTTCGAGAAAATAGAAGATCAAAAAGGGAACCAGTCGAAGATAACACAAACGTGTGTTACAATTGTAGAAAACCTGGACATTTTATGGCCGAATGTCCACACCCCAAGGTAAGCAAAAATTCGAATGCTACTAACCCTTCGCAGGAAGAATACAAGTCGAAGGAAAAGAGATTCAAAAAGGACAAACGGAAGGCACTAATAAGCGATCCGTTAGAAGCAAGTGAGTCCGAAGAATCATCTAGTGATGAGAGTGATTCATCACAAGAAGATACGGCGCTACTATGTCTAGTGGGCAAAACATCCGAACATGAAGAATGTTTAATGGCGCGCGAAACCGACGAAGAGGTATCTTCTAGTTCCTTTAGTTCCGTTGACACTTCCTTCGAGACCCAAGAATCACTTCAAAGTCTTATAGAAGATTGTCAAAAAGTCATGTCCACTCATACTCAAATCAAAGAGCGCAATAATACGTTAATTCTTGAAAAGGAAGAAATGTCACAAAAATTGCAAAATGCTCTAATCGAAATGAGTAACTTGAAAGCCGAAAATATTCGACTTCAAGAAGAGTGCAAAGCTAGAGAGGTTAGAGAACATAACCTTCGGGAAGTAATCGCATCATTTACAAAATCATCCAAAATAATGGATAAGATGGTGAATATGCAAAAACCCGCTGGAGATAAAGCCGGACTACGCTACGATCCATCATGTTCTCAAACCCCTGTGAAACTGACTAATTCTACTACTACTTTAATTAATAAAGTTCCAGTGGTAAAATTTGTGAAAAGTCAGTATAGCACAATGAGACAAGGAGTTGGAAACAAAATTAATGCCCAGAAAAATGTTGCAAGACCGAATAAAAATCTAATATCTCGAATAGGCAACAAAATTTTAAAAGGCAAAAATTTGTATCTCCAAAGAGAGCCAACGAGTCTAGTGCAATAAAACCTCATAGGAATATGGGAAGAATTCCGAGAATTGGGGCTGGGAGATTATATCCCTCAGAAGAAGATTGGTCGCTTGAAAATAAATCATGGGCCAAGTCCAGATTTGCTCTATTTCATAGAATCAAGCAACAATCAGCTTCCCAACCCGCACCGAATCATTATTCGAAAGTGCGTTTTGATTATAGAGTCTTGAATGGTTACAAATCACCTACTCTTGGATCAGTGGGATCTAGGTGGATTTGGATGCCAAAAATTACTAACACAAAAGGACCCAATCAAGCATGGGTACCTATAAATAATTAATCTTTCTTGCAGGAAGTTTGGTATTTCGATAGCGGATGCTCTCGACATATGACCGGCAATAAAGCTAGTCTAGTTGAGTTCAAAAGTATCGAAGGACCAAAAGTAGTTTTCGGAGTAAACGATCGATATGGAATGACAAAAGGAACCGGCGCAATTGTGAAAATGGTCTACGAATTGATGACGTATCTTATGTCGAAGGATTAAAATTTAACTTGTTTAGTACAAGTCAATTTTGCGACAAAGGATATCTCGTAGAATTTTACAAAGGCAAATGTCAAGTAAAAAACGAATCCACGAAAGAAGTCGTACTCGCCGGATCAAGAAAGAAAAACATGTATGTTGTAGATTGGAGCACAACAAAAGATTCTGTGTGCTTGATGGCCAATAATTCGAAAGAAGCTAGTTGGGAATGGCACAGAAGGCTAAATCATTTGAATTTCAAAACCATCAACAAGCTTGCCAAAAAGAAGTTAGTCGAAGGACTACCCAATATTGTGTTCAAGAAAGATCAAATATGTGACGCATGCCAGAAAGGAAAACAAATCAAAGCATCATTCAAAGCCAAAGCTCAAGAGTCAACATCAAGACCCTTAAGTCTACTGCACATGGATTTATTTGGTCCAGTAGACCCAGTAAGTATAAGTGGTAAGAAATATACTTTGGTTGTTATTGATGATTTTTCTAGGTACACATGGACAATATTCATCAAGAAAAAGGATGAAGTCTTATCAAAGTTGCCAGAGCTATTGAAGCTACTACAAGTCGAAAAAGACATGAAGATTGCAACAATACGAACCGATCGTGGAACAGAGTTCGTAAACAAAGTGATTCAATCTTATTGCAATTCACAAGGAATCTTACATAAATTATCTGCCGCACGAACGCCGCAACAAAATGGTGTAGCTGAAAGAAGAAATCGAACACTCAAGGAAGCCGCACGAGTCATGATATCAGCCGCCGGTCTACCAAAAAGATTTTGGGCAGAAGCAATCAATACGGCGTGCTATACTCAAAATCGCAGTCTAATCCACAAGTCCTATAACAAAACACCATATGAATTATGGAAAGGGAGAAAACCCAATCTCACCTATTTTCATACATTTGGTTGTAAATGTTTTGTACTTGTTAATGAAAAGTCTCAATTAAAGACTTTTGACGAGCGTGCGAATGAAGGAACATTCTTGGGATATTCATCCACTAGCAAGGCGTATAGAATATACAACAAATCAACCATGGTGGTAGAAGAATCGATTCACGTTGTATTAAATGAAAATCACGACAATAACGGCAAAAATGGTGAAGGTAATCGTGATTTAATTATTTCTAACGATATGTTGGAGGATAATGTGTTGCAGGAAGTAGAAGAATCAAGTGATATGGGTACTCACCAAATTGAGGCAATATCCAATGTGATACCCGAAATATCGCGCACACCTACAACCGAAATTGCACCCAGAATTCAAGAAGAAGAAATTCCAGTAGATGAACCCGAAGATGCACCAGTCAACAATTCACAACAAGTGGAATCACAACAAGAAGGAAACTCTGAGAATCCTACAAGTTTCCAACCAAATCGAAAATGGCTAAGAAGTCACACACATGACTTAGTCATTGGAAATCCAAGTGACGGAGTAAAAACGCGATCATCTACTAGGAACCAACAACAAGATGCAATGTTCTCATGCTTTCTATCACAACTGGAGCCAAAAGAAATTGATGAAGCTTTAACCGATCCAAGTTGGATAGATGCCATGCAAGAGGAATTAGACCAATTCAAGCGCAACGACGTATGGGAACTTGTTCCAAGACCAACGTACCAAAACGTAATCGGCAACAAATGGGTCTTCAGGAACAAAGCAAACGAAGATGGCGTCATTGTTAGGAATAAAGCAAGATTAGTCGCAAAGGGGTATTCACAAGAAGAAGGCATAGATTTTGATGAGACATTCGCCCCCGTCGCACGACTCGAAGCAATCCGGATATTCCTAGCATACGCAGCGCACAAGAATTTCATCGTATATCAAATGGACGTAAAGAGCGCATTTCTTAATGGCTTACTTGAAGAAGAAGTTTACGTCGAACAACCACCCGGTTTTGAGGTAAAAGACGTTGGTGATCAAGTCTACAAATTAAAGAAGGCATTGTATGGGTTAAAACAAGCTCCGCGAGCTTGGTACGACACCTTGTCAATGTTCTTAATTGGTTGTGGATTCACCAAAGGTCTAGTCGATAAAACCCTCTTTAGAATTCAAGAAAATAATCACATTTTATTAGTACAAATTTATGTTGATGATATTATCTTTGGAAGTACTGATAAATCTTTATGTGAGAAATTTTCTAAGCTCATGCAGAACAGGTTCGAGATGAGTATGATGGGAGAATTAAATTACTTTTTGGGACTGCAAGTCAAGCAACTTGAAGAAGGAATTTTCATAAATCAAGCCAAGTACACAAAAGATCTTATCAAGAAATTTGGCATAGATGGAAAATCCTCAGTCAAAATTCCCATGAGTACATCTCAAAAATTGGATAAAGATGATGAAGGAAAAGACGTCGATCAAACGATGTATCGAGGGATGATTGGATCGTTACTATACTTAACCGCAAGCAGACCAGACATATCCTACTCGGTTGGCGTATGTGCAAGATTCCAATCCAAGCCCAAAGAAAGTCATCTGATTGCAACTAAGAAGATAATTCGATATCTCAAAGGAACAATCAATGTGGGATTATGGTATCCCAAAGAAGGTGATTTTACACTAACGGGTTATTTAGATGCAGATTTTGCAGGGTGTAAAATAGACCGAAAAAGTACCTCAGGGACATGCCAGTTCTTAGGGGGAAGATTGATCTCTTGGTTCAGCAAGAAACAAAACTCCATAGCTACGAGCACTGCCGAGGCCGAATATATTGCAGCTGGGAGTTGTTGTGCACAAATCTTGTGGATGGAGCAACAATTATTGGACTATGGGATTAAATGCGAAAATGTTAGCATTTTATGCGATAATACAAGTGCAATTGCAATATCCCAAAATCCAGTACTCTACTCGCGAACCAAACACATCGACGTTCGACATCACTTCATACGAGACCACGTCGAGAAGAAATATTTGAAGATCGATCATGTTCCCACAGAAAATCAAATTGCCGACATTCTCACAAAACCATTGTGTGAATCTTGCTTTGCAACTCTAAGGCACGAAATGGGAATGATCGAAATGAGCTAAGTATTTCGAACTTTTTAATTCGAAAATATACGTACGTGATTTTGCATGAAATTGCATGAAATTTGCTACCTATGTGTTCTACGTGATTTAATTTAATTAATGTGTTACAATTTATTTGTGTACATGTTAGTAATTTTATCTTACGAACTTAGGTACGTAGAAATTGGTTATTTGTTTTTTAAGTTGTACAAGGGTTATATAAGTAAGGGGGAATGCTTGTTGATAGAGATATAAGATTTAGGGGGAACGTACTGATGATGAGCCATACTTATATGCAAAGTGATTTGACAATATGATTGACCATCCTATTTATGATGCACCTACTTAGAGTCAATTTGTTGTAATTTCTTTTTGGAAATTTATCTGGCATCATATTTGGTCATATCTGTTTAAATTTTTTTGGTCGCTCAATTTTTTTTTCTCAGATTTATCAGATGTCGAAATTAAATTGTTAGCATGAACAGATTTATTGCACTAACAATTTTGTGTCGAAGAAATTTTTTGCTCCATGAACATCTACAGGTGGCAGCGAATTGAAGCTTAATTTTTGGCGCAATGTACCCACAAATGGAGTATTAAAATCTGAGTTGGCAATTTTAAATCAGTGAAAGTTTGAAGATGCCCTCAATTGTTCTACAATCTCTTTCTATCCACTAAAGGGCAAGATGGTAATTTCGCAAGGCATTTATTTTGCCTCCAACAAGAAGAAGAGGTAGATAGAAGATCATCTTCTTCTTCCTCCCTCCCTCAAGCCGACGCACTCATGCAAGAAGAAGAAGAAAAAGCTTGAAAATCTCTCAAATCAAACATACCCATCCCAAATCTTCCACAAAAATCTCTTCTACACACATTTACCCATTACCAATCCTCAACATTGTCCTTGAAACTCATCACAACCAAAAACCCAAACCCACAACCCATTTTTTTTTCGGACTGCCGAAACACCACCCGAAAAACCCACCTCAAAAATTGTCCAAATTTGTTCTATCAAGATGGAAGGAACTCACAATCAATTTGGAGCAGAAGGATTGAGGAAAGTCACAAGGGTGATTCGCGGGATGATTATGGACCTTGAGGACTACAACAAATTCATCCTAAACAAAGACTTGGGGGTAAAAATCTTAACCTCTCTCGAAAATAGTGGGTTATTGAATTTTTGCACTTTCAAGTATGATGGTTTCTATTTAAATGAAGTAGTAGAATTTTATAGACACGCATTTGTCGAACATGGTGTTATAAATTCTACTGTTGGTGGAGTTATGTTGAAAATTGAGTTGGATGATGTGAGAACTCATTTTGGTTTGGAGGAGAAGTTGTTGAATGTTGATGATCACGATTTTGATTTAAATGACTTTTGGAGTGAAATTAGACACGAAACCGCACAAGTCGCGGCGTGTAACAATGGTTTTAAGGTGATGTTGAAGCACGAATTTGGTATGCTACTTGATATTGTGCATAAAACAATTGAGTGCAAATATTCTAGTAGGAATTATTTTACCAAGAAAAATTTGCCTTTGATGCATGCCATTGTAAAAGAAGTTGTCGTAGATTGGGGACGGTTTATATATAGTCGAATGGTTGATCAAATTAGGCTAGCAAAACCATTGGTGAATGGATGGTTTCCTAATGACATTGGATATGGTTTTGTTGTTGGGGAGTTGTTGAAGTTGAAAGGTGTTGCCCTATCCAAACCAAAACCCATACAAAACCAAAATTACCTTTTTTGAACCCCAATCCCGGTTGATCCTTCCTTAGCCAATATCAGAAAACAAAAACCGGCAAACACTTCAACCCATTCCTTATCCAAAAAGCCTCCCTCTAACCGAGCTACTAGCCACGGGGAATCCAACACTTATGGGAGAAGTAGTGATAATGCTTGTAGTCACCAAGTTGTTACCATACCCACACCCATAACCAACACCACAAACCCGAATGGAGATGATGTTTTACCAAGCAAAGTTGGGAGTGTGGATGACATTCCAACTTATGGGGCAAGTAGTGAATTGTTGAAGGAGTATGACCGTGTGAAAGTTTGGAGGAATTGGAGATTAAGTGATCATAATTCGGTTGCTACATCCATTGGGCCGAATACTTTAGAGCTAGAGGAGTTTGCTCTAAAATGGATTGGAACAAGGAATCTTGCTACCGCGACTAGGCTATTAGTGATTAATGAATGTTTTATTAAGAAAGTTGTTATTAGTCGGGGCAAGGAAGTGGCTCAAGAAGATCCCGAAAATGCCGTTGAGACAATAGATGGATTTGCTCGTGATGATATTGCCCGAGCATTGGTCATTTCAAGAGAAGAAGTGCACGGCACACATGGGGAAACATCACACTTGAAGGAAACCGAAGGAGGAAGCTTGCAAGAATTAGACCCATTTCCTTCGAATAGTGGGGATGACAACTTAAGTTTTGATGCTATCTCACCCCACACGGCTACGGATGTGACGAATTCGGTGAATGAAAATTTGGAAGCAATTATTGGTGATGAAAGCCGAATGGAGGAGGAAGAAAATGTGCTACAAATTAAAGTGTCACCATTTCCATTGAGCCGTGCCGAGCCAATTGTCATTGCCACTGCCGAACCACAAATTCCAACACTTGATGAGCCCTTGTGTCTTGACAATGCACCGTTCGTGGAACCACCATCCATGCCTAGTCAACCACAAGAAGAACAACTCAAGGAGGTACACTCTTCATCCATTAATATTGATGTTTTGAAAGATAGTATTATTGGAGATGTACGAAAGGAATTTCATGAATTGAGAAGAGATGTCTTTCAAGAATTTGAGAAAGTCCAAAATCGATTTGGTAATGTTGAAACCAAATTGGATGACTTTCACAGGGAAGCGTATGAAAGGGTCGAATCCTTGTTACTTGGACAAGGATCAATCCAAGGTGATATGGCCACATTATCCACCAAGCAAGAAGAGCAAAATAGGGAAGTCTTGAAGATGTTCCTTGACTTAGGGAAGAAAGGAACGGAGAATGAATCGAGGCTACGATTAGTGGAGACTCAATTGAAAGCTCTACTACATCAAGTTGGCATAAACAATGATCTCGTGATTGGAGTCCAAACAAGACAAGACAAAGCTTCGGCGAGTTTCCAAAGTTACGTGGATGCTGCCGAAAAGGGGGAAAGAGCTAGAGGAGCTCCAAGTCATTTGGTGAACCACTTGATTGGACCGTCGTCACAACGGCCACTAGTTGAGCTTGTTAGACCTCCAGGAGCACCGAGAGGAGTCACACCGAGAGCTCAAGGCCGAGGAAAAAGAAGAATAATGGATTATTTGGTGACCCCTCAAAGCACGGATTTTCCTAGCCAACAAGAATGCCGAAGATCATCACCTTCAAGATCAATCTATGAAGAAAACAAGTTGAAGCTTATACGAGAGTTGGAGACATTCTTTGGGCACACAAGCAACGAAATGGTGGATGGAAGATCCTTTGAAGAATGCGTTGCGTGGTACCAAGCCGGAGTGTTACGGGGTGACAACATTCAAGAAGCTTATGGAAACTATGTTACCGAGCAAGTCACCGCACCATACCAACTCGAAGGAAAAGTACAAGACTTCAAGGATTTAAGGGCACACGTGAATGCCTTAATTAGCAAGAGGTAAAATTTTGAAGCCTCAAATTTTTGGTGTACATATTGTTAGCTAGCTTGTTCGAATTATGCATTTTGGTACAAAAGTATAAAATTGCTAGCGTATGGTTTATTTCTTTAATTTGTCTAGTATGTTTATTTAAATTGCTTTAAAGTCTCAAGATTTTATTTGGACTTAGTAAATCGCATGTGAGGCATATAATTGAGAAAATAAAATTGAAAGGGGGAAGAAAAATTAAAAGATAAAAATCAATACGCAACCCCGCGTTATAATCTCAATATATGTTTAGGACCGTCCAAAATTAAAATCTCTAGGTCTTAAATTTGTTAAACCTGTCAAATGGCTAGTCGTAATAAAATTGGACAAATTTTTTTTTTTTTCAAAATTTGACATAGCCAAATGACTTGGGTATAAGTTTCGGCATCATCAAAAAGGGGGAAATTGTTAGGAATATATTATATAAGTTTTGATGAGCCAAATGTATTTTGTAGACCCCAATTTTATTTTATTTGAGTCAGTTCGGGTTCACAAAGTATAGTGCACCACTGCCATGAAGCCTACATGAAGTCTACGTGAAAGCAGAATAAATGAAAGCGGGATCATAGCTCAACACATTTATGAAGCAGCAAGTTACCAAAGGTTGAAATGGACGAGATGGTAGAAGACTTGTTGAAGCATGCTTAATGCGAAATGATCCACGGTTTGATTCTCAGTGAGAGCAATTTTGGTGTAAAGCAATATCGGGTGATGATGTCACAAAGAAATACTCCGTACCAGGTAATACTATCATGATAGAACAATTTTCTATCGCGATAGTCAAAATTATCGGGTAATGACGTCATAGTGTGATAAAGCTATTGGAGAACACGTGGAAAGAATAAGTCAAAAGATTTTAAATCTTGGATTGTATTAATTGGATACTCAGTCGAGATGGAAGAAACCATACCAAGTAGAGCAAATGGTCCATAGTTTGAACCCCACCCGAAGCAGTTTTGTGAAAACATGATATATATGGTCCATGATACAAGGTGGAACATGATAGCTAATGGAACATGATATATATGGTCCATGATACAAGGTGGAGCATGATAGCTATCTCATGACATAAGATGAAACATGATATATATGGTTCATGATACAAGATGGAACATGATACTAGGTGGAACATGATATACTATTGGGATATGACATCATGATAAAGTTAGACAGAAACATTTTTGAAGCTCTGTTTCTGCAAGAAGAAGTCGAACGACCATGATACAAGGTGGAACATGATAGCTAATGGAACATGATATATATGGTCCATGATACAAGGTGGAACATGATAGCTATCTCATGACATAAGATGAAACATGATATATATGGTTCATGATACAAGGTGGAACATGATAGCTAGTCCATGATACTAGGTGGAACATGATATACTATTCGGATATGACATCATGATAAAGTTAGACAGAAACATTTTTGAAGCTCTGTTTCTGCAAGAAGAAGTCGAAGGAGAAGAAGAAGCTGATATATGGAGGAAATCTTTTTATTACTCAAGCAAGAATCAGCAGATAAATTATTTGCTCAACTTGGCACATCAGATCAATAATTCAACAAAAGTCATGCAAGAGAAATTCAAATTTGGAGGCCGCCCATTTCAAGGAAAAGCTTTGTCAGACTAAAGAGGAGCAACGACAAATTTATTTAGATCTTCTGACAAACGGCGAAATGACTTTTGCAGACCAAGTTAGCAAAATTAATTGATCAACTACAATTCAAAATGAACGATCAAGATCGAAAGTTGATCAACGGGCAAATAGCTTTCTTTGGCTATAAATTGCCCAAGCAGACTTGAAGAAAACAAGAGATTTACAAGAACGAATTCTACAATCATCAAGTAGTATATTGAGCTATACAAGATAGAATTCAAGTCTGAGAGAAGAAATCTTTGTATTTCATTGTAAATCTTCTACTGAGTGTAGAAAAGGGGTAGAGTAACTAGGGAGAGTGAAAAACCCAGTTGGAGTGTAGCTTTGTGCGTAGCACTCGGTTGTAACGGGAAGAGTAACAAGGGGAGCTTGTGAAAACCCGGTGAGAGCGTAGCTTTGTGCGTAGTTCTCTTGGTGTAGGAGTACAGCTTGGTGCGAAGTACTCGGGAAGGCGGAGTAACAAGAGGAGCTTGCGAAAAACCTTGGTGGAGTGTAGCTTTGTGCGAAGCACTCGGAGAAGTGTCGTTGGGCACTTATTCACTATTGTATCTGGGTGATCGAAGAATAGTGAATTTCCTCCTTGAAGGGAAAGGAGAAGAGTGGACTAGGAGGATTACACCACCTTTGAACCACTATAAATCTCTCTCTCTATTTACTTACTGCTCATATATATTTCGTGCATGCCTATATTATTTGTGAACTAACCCGTTACGGTTTATTGCGTATATTTATCTGTCTGGGTTTGATAGTTCCCTCGTTTGCATGCAAGTGAAATTTTATATACATCATCCTACGTCTATAACAAGTGTTTCTAACGTGATGCATGTATAGAATCTCTCCTTGAGCACTACACAATTAAAGCATAACACTTTGCCGTTACATTTCCGCTGTGCACACTCTAAGTTATTATACTTGCTTATGTTTGTTATTTAGAATTGAAGTTACAAAGTGTTGTTTGCTAAAGAAGTTTGAAAAGTTAGAGAAGTCTATTCAGCCCCCCCTCTAGACTTCTCGCCACCCTTTCGGGACCAACACTTATTTTTTTTTTAATACTTTTCTGTTCTTTTCTGTTTCTAATCCAGTGAGAACACCATGATGTGTACAGTCTGGAATGAACATGTATCTTCCCTTATGCCTTTTTACAATAGTGATTCGAAAGAACCACTGATTGTTTTCATTCAATGCTGTAGGGCTAAAGTTGTGGGTGGTGAGTTTCTCTACTGTTTTCTATACTGTTTTCTGTCATCTTCTATTTTCTAAAAACATAGTATCTATAAATAAGTGCATCTATTTGTATAATTTTTTTTAGGTGAAGTGAGAATAACCCGTTCGTATGATGCTACGAAGCTTTGGTTCAATGAGGATTTTGAAGAATTTCAAGAGTTTAAGTCAAAGTAAGTTTATGTTTTATATTTCTCCTATTTTTGTTATTTATCTTTATTAATGTAGGCTCTACTCTGTAGTTATGACTTTAGTCAATCTATATTTTTTTTTAACATCTATGTACTGGATTCAAACAAAAAAAAAAATAAAAATACAGTGTACTCTGTATATATATTGAAGTATCATGCTGTACAGTGTATGCATTTCTTTAACTTTAGTAAACTACCACTCAAAAAACAAGATAGCTATTTTAATCCAGTACACAGTATTGTTGTTAGGTTGTTAAAATACATATGTAAAAAAGTTTCTAATGTTTTTGTAGGTTGAAAGCTGAGGGTACTCCAATGAGAAGTCTTAGTACTGGCACACTACATTCAAACTCTACAGTCATTAGTGAGTTTAATAATGCTTCTGTTATTGTAACAAACTACCATGATATTAAGAAGGTTAAAGAGGTAATCCACACACTAAGCTAGCAATTCTTTCTTTTATTTGATGTAACTGATTTTGTTAAGTGCTATATATCCTTATAAAATTATTTGTATACTATAGGATGGGGAATACTATGTGGCTGCTGAGATTCTTGGGTTAGATTTTGAGGATGGTTGGTACTACTTATCATGCCTGAAACTTGGATGTAATAAGAAACTTAAAGAACAGGAAGGATCAATTTTTTGTACTAAGTGTAAAAAGACTTGTATGATGGGTACAGTTAGATATAAAATAGTTGTTATTGCTCTTGACAAATCTGGAGATGCTCCAATGTTGCTTTGGGATAGAGAAGTAGCAGAGCTTGTGGGTATTCCTGCCTCTATTTTGTATGCAAAATACAAGGAGGTAAATTCTTATAATTGGCTCTCAAAATTTTTTCGTAAACTGTTTATATTCTATGTTTTTAATTATGTTATTTATCACCTACCTAAACAGCTTGATGTTGAAGTGCCACCTGAGTTGGATGCTATAGTTGGAATGAAGATGCTGTTTAAGATCAACTTCAAACTGGCTCAAAAGATGGGTCCCAATTACCCATTCAATGTTGTTAGGGTTGTAAGGGATGAGCACTTGCTTAAAACCTATGGTGACAGGTTTGTGGAGCATCAAGAGCAAGACTTAATCTCTAGGATGATTGAGGAGGAAACTAACACCGATGCAATTTCTGGAGTAAGAATTTGAAACCATAAACTCTATGATTTTTTTTATGATGGTTACTAATAGGGTTTTCTGCTTTTCGTAATAACAGGAAGACTCGATTGGAGTTGAAGTGAATAGTCCTGTCACTGTCCAGCCCTCGCAAAAGGAAGGAGAAGACAATGCTGAAAACTCTGGGGCTATTAAAATGTCACTTTTGGATGAGTTTTCATCATCCAAAAGTAGGAAGAAGTTGAATGACTCAGAAATCAAAAAGGAAAAATTGTAATTGAGATTCATGGTTGAAAGTGATTGTTGTTAGCCTGATACTATCCTGACATATTTACTGTTCTTTTCCTAATACTGTGGTGTGACACTTATTATATTTCAGTTTTTGGGATGTTTTATAACTTTTATCTAATGTTTTGAGTGATTGCCTAACTGTTTAGTACAATACATTGGTGTATCTACTGCTATTAGAACCTGTTTTGCAGTTTTTCTAATCTTCCTTTCAGGTTATTCAGAGTAAGGATGAAAGGTGTCCAAGTTTAGCAAGGATGCCAGGTGACCAAGGTTTTAAAATGCAGACAGGATGGAAATAGTTTGGCAAGAAACTTAGACTTTGTAGTTGTATTTTTTATAGGTTCAATTACATGTTAAACTACTACTATAAAATAGTATATATGTAAATTACTAAGAATATTTAAGAGTGAATTTCAGTTTTGGTCCTACTATTATAGGGGTGTATCCAATTTTAGTCCACCTTAATTTTTTTTGCCACTTTACAACCACTGTTATTGAATGTGTTCCACTTTTAGTCCACCGTTAATATTTTCGTTAAGAGGCCGTATAATCCAAGGGTATTTTGGTCTTTTAGTGTTTGTCTCTTCTCTTTTAATCCAAGCGCTTCGTCCTCTTCCTCCGATATTCGAATATGGCTCTTCGAACAACGAGACTAGTCCTGGGAAGCCAAAGCTACATCATTTCGTTCGTTCCAACATGGGCCGGCCAGGTTTCTTAGGTTTTAGGTTTAATGTTCACATTTCATTAGTCAAACATAGTTTTGAATGAGAAGAAATGTCAAAATACCCCTAAATTACACGGCCTCTTGATGGAAATACTAACGGTGGGACTAAAAGTGGAACACATTCAATAATAGTAGTTATAAAGTGGCAAAAAAAATTAAGGTGGACTAAAATTGGAAATACCTATATAACAGTAGGACCAAAAATGGAATTCGCTCAATATTTAATCATGACACTTATTTGTAAATAATATTCCAAACTTATTTGCAAATAATATTCCAATTCTAAGACTTTATATATCTAAATACATTGTGCCTACAAAATAGAGTTAGTTCCACTTACCTATTTGCAAAATCTTCTTTTACTCTGTTTGCAACTCTCCAAAGCACCTGATGTCCAAGCTGGTATCCATCAAAATTTTCTAGCACATTTAAAAAGAAATTAGATAACAGCAACTAAATTCAATATTTGTAAAGTATGCTCCATTACTGTGTTAACTAAAAAACTAAGAATCTCCTTTAATTAGAAAAATAATTTGATCCTACACAAATCTGACTTCTATACTGATATAGAATAAAACAATGCACCAAAGTCCAGATATCAAAGACACTAGAAATAAAAATAGATTAACTGGGTCGATACTCGAGGACCATTTGTTGAACAAAGACATTTTATTCAATGTGTCTATTATTAATAAAACAAAGTTGTTTCTTCCAATAAAACACATTTAAAGAATATTATGATATATAGAAGAAC
This sequence comes from Ipomoea nil, assembly GCF_001879475.1. Taxonomy (NCBI): domain Eukaryota; kingdom Viridiplantae; phylum Streptophyta; class Magnoliopsida; order Solanales; family Convolvulaceae; genus Ipomoea; species Ipomoea nil. Next base: position 1,874,680 of record NW_017616592.1, on the reverse strand, counting down.
ATTATACCAGTTTTAACCAAAGAGAAAAAAAAAGTAATTTAAATTACTGTGTTAACTAAAAAAATTAGAATCTCCTTTAATTAGAAAAATAATTTGATCATACAAAAATCGGACTTCTATACTAATATAGAATAAAACAATGCACCAAAGTCCAGATATCAAAGACACTAGAAATAAAAATATATGAACTTTGTCGATACTCGAAGACCATTTGTTGAACAAAGACATTTTATTCAATGTGTCTATTATTAATAAAACAAAGTTGTTGCTTCCAATAAAACACATTTAAAGAATATTATGATATATACAAGAACATTATACCAGTTTTAACCAAAGAGAAAAAAGAAAAAGTAATTAACATTACTGTGTTAACATTACTGACTTCTATACTTATATAGAACCAAACAATGCACCAAAGTCAAACAAAAGTAATGGAAAACTTTTTGCATTAGTGTTATACTGATCCAGATATCAAAGAAGTAGAGGACCATTTGTTGAAAAAAAGACTTTTTTTATTCAATGTGTCTATTGCCTTACAAAGTAAAGTGAACAAACTTACAAACTATGCAAGTATATGCATACAAACTAATCTAAAGACAGGCAAATAAAGATAAAGTCTTAACCTATTTGCTTATATGACCATATTGCTTTTAGTGGTCTTTGATTGATTGGTTATTTTCTGCTTGCTGTTCTTCAATTACTCCAGTGCTTGGATTATTTCATTCTAAAAAGAATAACAAAAAAAAAAAAATTAATTGGTTAGAATTTGTGTTAAGAATATTTAATAACAAGACCAAGAGGAAAAGGATACACTGGCATAACAGAGAAGTGAAGATTAGTGGAATCAAATAATAAATGTATGTATTCAATGTTCTTACAACTTATCTAAACAAATTGACAACAATGAAAGTAAAAACAGATGAACTTGGTCTATACTTGAGGACCATTTGTTGAAAAAAAGTCTTTTTAAATCAAACTGTCTATTGCCTTACAAAGTAAAGTGAACAAACTTACAAACTATGCAAGTATAACAATACAAAGTCATCTAAAGTAAGGCAAATCAAGATAGAGTCTTAATCTATTTGCTGATATGACCATAGTGCTTATTTTCTGCTTGCTGCTCTTCAATTACTCCAGAGCTTGGATAATTTCATTCTAAAAAGAATAAAAAAACAAATAAAAAGGTTAGAATTTGTGTTCAGAATAAATAATAACAACACAAGTATAGAAGAAATTTGCTAGCACATTTAGAAAGAAATTAGATAACAGCACCTAAATTCAAGATTTGTAAAGTAATTAACATTACTGTGTTAACTAAAAATCTGAGAATCTTTTTTTTTTGAAAGAAATTAACTTTCAAAAAAAATATAATTGATGGACAGCTATCATTACTATTAAGAGAAAACTCTTCAGTTCCAATCCTACTTTCAAAATCAAGGCAAAAGTTAAATAAACTACAATGAACCCATCTAAAGAAAGATGCCCCATCTAACTACCAACACAGTTCTCCAGTTTCAGACCCCAGCCAAATAGACAATTCACATCTACATTTTCAAGTACACACAATAGATAGTACAATGAGGAAAATCACTAAGTCAACAATTATAGGCATCAAAAGGAAACCAAGTGAGGAAAATAAAGGTAAGTTCGAAACTTATCTTTTTCATACTTGAAATGAAGCTGCATTGTAGCATCCCTCTTGCTGTGCGATTCTGTTTGTGCTCTCCATCTCCTCAAATAATTCCAGTATGTCCATAAAAAACAACATGATAAAGTCGATTAGAGGTTAGGGTTTGTGTGAATAATAATATAGCTATAGCATTTTGAACATGATATTTACACAGTTAACAGTAATTTCAATTGGGTATTTTTAGAGCAACACTACAAAGAATACGATTTAGAACCCTAATTGCTATGAATCATACAAATCTGAAATTAAGAGATTTTATCTATGATTGTCGATATGCATGCTTAGATCCAGAAAATTAGATCAAGTTTAGAACAAACAACAGTGATAAATAAGAAACCCTAAACAAATTGACTGCAAATTTAACGCATACTAACCTTAGTAGTTGAAAATTAGCTTCAATGCATCGCGATTTCCACCATTTACTGTTGTTGAACACTACGATCTTTCACAGAAATAAAAGATCGCGATTATGTACTGAGAATCGGGGCGATGCTCATCTAGACCCGACTACAATTTCTCCCGAAACAATGTTCAATAAGAACAGTTGAATCCGAGATTACGACTAAGGACTGATCTAGATTTAGGCTTGACAGAGAGAGATCGGAAGATCGTTTTGAGAGGGTGAAGAACAGATCTGTTCAGACATGCGAAGGAGAAGGGTATTCACCCTTCTTCCTCTTCTCAGAAGATTCCGACCGAACAAACATATAATATTATATATATATATATATATATATATATATATATATATATTAATTTATATCTATAAACTATTTAAATCTATTTATCTATTTATATAACAATATATATATATATATATATTCATTTCTGTATATATATATATATTCATTTCTGTATATATATTCATTTCTGTATATATATCTATTTATAAACTATTTAAATTATATATGTACAGAAATGAATATATATATATATTGTTATATAAATAGATAAATAGATTTAAATAGTTTATAGATATAAATTAATAAATATATATATATATATATATATATATATATATATATATATATATATATATAGTCTTCATATTATTTAATTTTGAATTGTTATGTGTAATTAATTAGATATATTATTTTTCATTGTAATGATATTTGTTGTGCACACAATTTTGTGGACCATGTTATACCTAATAATTTGTCCACTAAACTGTAATCTTTGTTTATAGGAATTACAATTTCAGGTTATAGGCTAGCATAATTACATTATCCGTTAGGTGTGTTTAGTGTCACAACAACTACTTTCTTCATAAATGTTAGGCAAATCCCAAAAATTAGAAATTAATGTTGTACTATTAACTATGTTATGTGTAATTCATATTTACGATTTTTTATTATTTGATTTTTTTTTAATGTTATATTTTATATCATAGAAAATGAATTGGGCAACTCATCATCAAGGAATAATTCTGCTCAATGAAAACAACAGCCTCCGGCAATAAATCCTTCCCGCATTCCTTTTGGAGGGTGTTTGTCTCAAAACATCACACCATTGAGTAACATTACTAACGGTAAATCCCCTAAGTTGAATTGATATACCTTCATTGTGAATTTAGAAAACCTTATATTTTTAATTATGGAAAAAATGTGTGTGAAATTAAATTGTATAATTATAATGTAAGTAATGGACCATACCACTTTGCATAGAATACTTTAGTATTACAATAATACTTTGATTGGTATTAATGATATATACTTTCTAATTAATGGTATTTATTGTGCACAAAATTTTGTGGACCATGGTCTACCTAATAATTGGTCCACTTATTAGGTAACCCTTATTTTTAGCAATTACAATTTCAACTTATAGGCTAACATAATTAATAGCGTTAGTTGTGATTAATTTATAAAATTTAAACTGCTGTAATTACTGTTGTTATTATAGTCTTCTAATTTTTTATTTTACATCACAGCAAATTATTTTGGCAACTCATCATTAAGGAGTAATGCTGGTCAAGGTAAAGAGCAACATACGCCAACTAATCATTCCCAAATTCCTTTGGGATGTGGTTTGTCTCAAGATATCACACCATTCAGTAACATCAGTAACGGTAAATCCCCTAGGATGAATTGATATACATTCATTGTGAATTTAAATATCCTTATAGTTTTAATTGTTAAACGATGTTTGTCAAATGAAATGTTATAATTATAATGTAATTTATGTTTAATATCAATTTCTAATTTTTCTTTACAATAGTTAATTTTTTTTTGTTATGTGTAAATAATTGATTAGATTGTACTTAATGATATATACTTTTACATTCTAATTCTATTTAGGTTGTACAAATTTCTGTGGACCATGGTCTACCTAATTCTATTCGATTACATATTACTGTTGTGCAATTGAAAAAATATTTATGTTATGTGTACTGAATTGTTTCGAGTTATAATTATTGGAATTATTTCTTAATTTAATGTTATATTTTATATCACAGCAAATTTTTTCGGCAACTCATCTTTTACGAATAATGCTGCTCAAGCTAAAGACCAACGTACGACAACTAATCCTTCCACAATTCCCATTGGAGGATGTTTGTCTGAAAATATCACACCATTGAGTAACATCACTAACGGTAAATCTCCTAAGATGAATTGATATACATTCATTGTGAATTTAATTATAATAATGTAACTCATGGTCCATAGAACTCTGTGTGGAATTGTAATTTCACTAATTTGTCTTCATATGATTTACTTTTTAATATCAATTTCTAATTTTGCGTTAAAATAGTTAAATTTCTTTGCTTATGTGTAATTAATTTGTTAGATTCTACTTAGTGAAATATACTTTTTCATTCTAATTCTATTTAGGGTGCACAGATTTTTGTGGACCATGGTCTACCTAATAATTTTTCCATTAAAATATAATACTTATACAGTGAAATTACTATTTCATATTCTAGGCTAGCATAAGTTATAATGTTAGGTGTACTTAATTTATAATATTAAGACTTCTATAATTTATTTTGTTCTTATGTGCTACCAACTATTTTGTTTATAGTCCCCTAAAATGTAGGGGTTTAAATTAATTGTGACTTTAAATATTGTTATACTTTAAATTTGTCTAATATTACGTATGTGTATAGTACGTTCGTCCAATACACAGATAGGTGCAAGCAATTGCTAGCCATTTGTTTTTGTAGATAAACAAAATCCTGCATCGACGATAACACAAGATGAATTTGCAATTCGTAAACCATTACATAAATATGCAATTGTCGAAGACCATGTAACAACAAGAGACTTGCTATCTGCCTTTGAAGATGAATGTAACCCTACAATGATCGACACACCAAATCAATACATAGCTGGTAATAAGATACTCTACTGGTTTTTGAAACAACTATAAGTAAAGTACATATGCAAACCTTCAACTATTAAAATTGATTTTTAAATGTATTTTTAATTTCATATGCAAATATATCGAGTAACAATGTTAGGCAGACCTCGGATATTGGGACATCCTCTGGTCCACAACATGGTATGTATATTTGTTTTATAACTGCATAAAATATCAATAAGTATTTCATTTTGTATATATTTGGTTTCAGGTCAATACTGCGATTTTGGTGATGCAACAAATAAATGCGTGCATTGTGGGGCTTTGTTTTAGTTTGAAGAAAGGAAGAAGAATTTGTCAACAAAAGCATCGCCACTGTTTATGTTGTGTTGCAACAATGGGAAGATCAAGTTGCCGGAGAATAAGTTGCCACCAAAAGGTATATTTGATCTCTTTTTCGACAATGACGAATTATCAAAAGAATTTTTACACAACATTAGGACCTACAACAACATGTTCTGCTTCACATCCATGGGAGGAAAAATTGACAAGAACGTGAACAAGGGGGGAGCACCTCCAATTTTTCTATTAAGTGGTCAAAACTATCACCTAATGGGCACTCTACTTCCAGAACAAGGCAAAGAACCTCATTTTGCCCAGTTATACATATACGACACGGCAAATGAAAAGATCAACCGTATAAATGCTGTGAGGTAAACAAGTTTGCGTAATTACACATTAAATACTATTTTTTATCTAAATAAATATCAATGCCAAGTTTATGTTGTTGTAGGGGTAGTGGTGAGCAAGATGACATTCATGTAGAAATAGTGAATGCCATTCAGAAAGACCTCGATGAAAATAATGTTTTGGTTAAGTCTTTTCGGATGGCTATGTCTGAGTTGGATATTAATCCATCCGCCGAAGTCAAAATAAAGTTGTTGGGAAAAAGAACTAGAGATGCGAGGACATATAATCTGCCGCAAGTTTCTGAAGTAGCAGCTTTAATTGTGGGAGATCTGGATACCAGTATTGGAGAGCGTGATATTATTGTTCAATCAAAGGGTGGCCACCTACAGAGGATAAGTGAATTAAATCCTCCATACTTACCACTGCAATACCCTATTTTGTTTCCATATGGCGAAGACGGTTATCGGGAAGACATTGCATTCGCGGGCGTAGTAGGCAAGAGCTCTTCAGGTGGTAGACAGAGGATTAGTCCCAGGGAGTTTTTTTGCTACCGCATACAGTCTAGACAGTCAGCTCCGAGTACCATATTATTTGCAAAGCGGTTGTTCCAACAGTTTGTTGTAGATGGCTACAAAATGGTTGAGTCTGGAAGACTAATTTATATAAGGACACACCAAAAAAGCCTAAGGTGTGAGAGTTATAGTGGATTGACTGATGCTTTGACAAGGGGTGAATTAAGCCCTGCAGCCCAAGGTCGCAGAATAATACTACCTTCAAGTTTTACGGGTGGTGCTAGATACATGATACAAAACTACCAAGATGCAATGGCAATATGTAGATGGATTGGATACCCAGATTTATTTATAACTTTTACATGCAATCCGAAGTTTCCTGAGGTGCAACGTTTTTTAAAAGATCAAAGGTTGAAGCCAGAAGATCGGCCGGACATAATTTGCCGGTTATTCAAGATTAAGTTGGATGCTTTGATAGCTGATTGTCGAAAGAATAAACTATTTGGCCCTGTGGCTGGAGATAATATTTGTTATTTTATTTTAAATCAATTATGTTACAATTTTATTTAATTACTTAACCTTATGATGTTTATGTCTATGTTGTTGCAGTCATATATACAATTGAGTTTCAAAAGCGAGGTCTTCCGCATGCTCATATATTACTTTTTTTGGAGAAAAGTAAAGAAGTTAGGCAAGTTCTTACTCTAGACAACATAATTTGCGCAGAGATTCCAGATGAAAAGAAAGATGCAGAGTATTACCAAGCGGTAGAGGAATTTATGATGCATGGTCCATGTGGAAAAGCGAGGGCCAATTCTCCATGTATGGTAAATGCGCGATGCTCTAAACATTTTCCTAAGAGATTTGTTGAGAGTTCTACATTTGATGACGATGGTTACCCGATATATAGAAGGACAGACAATGGCAGTGTAATTACAAAGAACGGGATCGCCTTGGACAACAGGTATGTGGTACCGCACAATATATATTTATTGCTCAAGTACAAGGCTCATATAAATGTCGAGTGGTGCAACCAGTCACGGTCAATCAAGTACCTGTTCAAGTATGTTAACAAGGGTCATGATCGGGTAACCGAATTTTTACGAAACAGGCAATGATGACGAGAATGGCAAAGCAATAGATGAGATAAATATGTACTATGACTGTAGGTACATATCCCCGTGTGAAGCGGTTTGGCGTCTGTTTGGTTTTGATATACAACTTCGGGCGCCTTCAGTGGAAAGGTTAAGCTTTCACCTTCCTAATCAACAGAGTGTGATATTTGCAGATGATGATGCTGTTGAGAACATTGTGAATAGACCTACTATTGCACAGAGCATGTTTTTGGAATGGTTTGAAGCAAATAAAACATACCCCGATGCGAGAGAACTTACTTATGTTGAGATGCCAACAAGATTTGTTTGGAAGAAAGACCTTAGAAAATGGCAGCCACGAAAGAAAGGGTTCTCAATAGGACGTATATTCTATGTCCCGCCAGCTACTGGTGAAATTTTCTATTTGAGGTGTTTGCTGAACAAAATCCGTGGCCCTAAAAGTTATGAAGATATTAGGACTGTAAATGGGGTGCAATATGACTCATTCCGAGATGCGTGTTATGCAAGGTGTTTAGTTGATGATGATAACGAATATGTTGATGCAATAGATGAAGCCAGTCATTGGGCGTCAGCAGATCAATTGAGGAGATTGTTTGTGACATTGCTAATGAGCAGTTGCATGGGGAAACCGGAAATAGTTTGGCATGCTGTGTGGCAACATCTATCAGACGATGCACAATTCAACGTCCGTAGACAACTGCAGAACAGAGGTAATCGTACATTTTTAAAAAAATATTAAGTCAAGTTTAACGTAGTTGTATTATAACACCAAATTTTAATATATATTTATGCAGATTTTGTGTTGACCGATTCGCACAAAATGAACTTTGCCTTAGTAGAGATTGAGAAGCTATTATCTACTCATGGTAAGAGTTTGAAGGACTATCCTGAAATGCCAACGGTAAATTTTCGTGCCTTAAACGTTATTGCAAATAGATTTATTCAAGAAGAATTAGCATACGATTGTGGCGAACAGGAGAAAGAGAATCAAGAATTGGTAAGGCAGTTAACAGACGAAGTGTTAACTGACATTGATCGCCAGGAAGGGGGGTTATTCTTCGTTTATGGTTATGGAGGGACCGGTAAGACTTTCTTGTGGCGAGCACTTTCTTCCGCATTAAGGTCTAAGAGTCAAATAGTGTTAAATGTTGCTTCTAGCGGTATAGCTTCGCTTTTATTACCTGGTGGGAGGACGTCACATTCTCGGTTTGCTATACCGATATCTGTTAATGAAGATTCCACATGCAACATACGTAACGGAAGTGAACTGGCGGAACTTCTGGTGCAAACAAAGTTGATAATATGGGATGAAACCCCAATGATGCATAAATTCTGCTTTGAAGCCCTTGATCGAACTATGCGGGATTTGATGCGCTTCATAAATCCAATGAGTTCTGATATGACATTCGGTGGTAAAACAGTTGTTTTGGGGGGCGATTTTAGGCAAATTTTACCAGTCATTCCAAAGGGTACTAGACCAGATATAGTTCGAGCGAGCATTAGCTCATCCTATCTCTGGAAATCCTATAAAGTCCTAAGGCTGACTAAGAATCTACGTTTGAAAAGTGTTCAATCAGAAAAAGAGTGCAAGGAGATCGAGGAATTTGCAAAATGGATAGCTAATATAGGTGACGGAATTATTGGGTGTCAACTTGATAGGGAGTCCGAGATTACTGTTCCAGAAGATTTGTTGTTGAAGTGCGAAGATAACCCTATTGCTACAATTGTTGATAGCACTTTCCCTAATTTCCGACTGGGAATTGCAGATTTGTCATATCTTAATCATAGTGCAATTTTAGCTCCAACATTGGATGTGGTAGATGTCGTTAACCAATACATGAATGATCATAATCCGGCTGAGGGTAAGACATACTTGAGTTGTGATTCTGTGTGTAAGTCAGATGCCAATGTTGACATGTTAGCGGATTTGCACACTCCAGAATTCTTGAATTCCTTGAGATGTTCTGGAGTACCAAATCATGCTTTGACATTGAAAGTTGGATCACCTGTTATGCTATTGCGAAATATTGATCACACACTAGGATTATGCAATGGTACAAGGTTGATTGTTACAAGGTTAGCTGACCATGTGTTGGAAGGCCAAATCATGTGCGGTACAAATGCAGGAACCAGAGTATTGATTCCTAGGATGTGACTTACACCGTCAGATCCAAGATTGTCTTTCAAATTTCAACGAAAGCAATTTCCTTTGATGCTATCCTATGCCATGACAATCAACAAAAGTCAAGGACAAACGCTTGCTAAAGTTGGGTTGTTGTTGAAAAAACCTGTCTTTAACCATGGACAACTGTACGTAGCTGTTTCAAGAGTTAGTAACCCCAGGGGTTTGAAAATTTTGATTTGCGGGGAAAGTGTACCATGTCTTAGTACGACTAAAAATGTTGTGTACAAAGGAGTCTTCAATAATGTATAATAACATTCAACAATTTATTATTTAAAATTTAGTATTTTTTAAAATACTAGGTTTCTTATTATTATTATATTATTATACGTAATATAATATGTACTATATAGGTAGCCATGCATCACATTATTTCAACAATGAAGTCTTCAATAATGTATAATAAAATTACTATATTCATCAATGTGTAATAAAATCACAACTTTTCATTTCACATTTTTTCAGGTTCAAATAACTATATTCTATACTGTATATATATCATACTATATATATAGCCGCGCATCGCGCGGGTGCACCTACTAGTAATAATAATAATAATAATAATAATAATAATAATAATAATAATAATAATAATAATAATAATAATAATAATAATAGTAATAGTAGAAAAGGGTCAAATAGGACCCTAAACTTTACCCCAAAGGTCAATTAGGCTCCGAAACTTTAAAAAAGTTCAATTCGGAGATGTGTAATTCTCCTACTCCACTCTTCTCCTTTCACTCCAAGGAGGAAATTCACTATTCTTCGATCACCCAGATACAATAGTGATTAAGTGTCCACCGACACTTCTCCGAGTGCTTCGCACAAAGCTACACTCCTCCAAGGTTTTTCGCAAGCTCCTCTTGTTACTCCGCCTTCCCGAGTACTTCGCACCAAGCTGTACTCCTACATCACGAGAACTACGAACAAAGCTATGCTCTCACATGGTTTTCACAAGCTCCCCTTGTTACTCTGCCCTTTACAACGAGTGCTACGCACAAAGCAACACTCAATCAGGGTTTTTCACTCTCTCTAGTTACTCTGCCCTCTTTCTACATTCAGTAGAGAAGTTTACAAAGAGATAAAAATTTTCTCTCACTGAGATTTCAATTATATCGTGTATAGCTCAATATATCACTTGATGATTGATTGTATATTCTTCGTTGTTTTTCGCTGTAGAATTCCTAAACTGCTCTTGTAATCAAGTGTCTCTCGTAGAATTCATTTTTGTCTTCAAGTCTGCTTGGACAATTTATAGCCAATGAAAGCTATTTGCCCGTTGATCAACTTTCGATCTCGATCGTCCATTTTGAATTGTAGTTGATCAAAAGATATTGTCAACTTGATCTGAAATATTAGGTAGAAGTATTTTCGCCTTTTGTCAGATGATTTGAATATTTTGCCCGTTGCCGTGTCTCAAATTTTGTAGCCTCCAAAATTTGAATAAGTTCGGCGCGGCAAGCTTGATATTTCTTGTCCTTCATAAATGTTCTGACATGTCAAGTTGATCAAATAATTTATCTGCTGATTCTTGCTTGAGTATGAAACAGTTTCTCCGTGAATCAGCCTTCTTCGAGTGTCTCTGGTTCCACCGTAAAAAGATTGATGTTCAGATGAAAATATATCAGTTTATTTTCTACTTCATGATCCTTGTAAAATAATATATTGGAACCTCTGTAAAAACTTCATAGTTGTTCATGGTGAGATGCTATGTTTCGATTTTGTGCTTAGTCCACCTTACATGGTGTGTTTCTCCATCTGGTGCATGGCTCTTGTGAGACTTGTGCATTCATCTTGGTTAGTCTCCTTTTTACTTAGTCTCCAACTTGCCTAGTCTCCTTCATGGGGTTAGTCTCCCATGCTAGCTAGTCTCCTTCTTGGTTAGTCTTCCAAGCTAGCTAGTCTCCATCTTGGTTGGTCTCCAAAGCTAGCTAGTTTCCCATGTTGGGTGGTCTCCAATACGGTTTTAGCTAGTCTCCCAAACGGCTTCCATGGTCTCCCAAGCAAGCTAAAAAAGCTTCACTTGAGATTTGAACTTAAGATGATATGGCATAGCTCACACACATATCATCCAACTCCTCTAACATGGTTCTTAATGACTTATCCGCATCATAATTGTGTTAAGCTGTAATCCCGCTTAACTTCTTCAAATAAATTATGATCTTCCAGACTTGTACATTGGTTGCATGAAATGGGTGCACCATACTCTGTAGACTAAAACTGACTCAAATAGAATAAAATTGGGGATTACTTGATTTTTTAAAAATACATTTGGCTCATCAAAATTTACAAGATATTCCTAACAATTTCCCTCTTTTTTATGATGCCGAAACTTATACCCAAGTCATTTTGGCTTTGTCAATTTTGAAAAATAATTTCTTTTAATTGCTTTTATTTCGACTAGCCAATTGACGGGTTTAACAAAAATTGAGACTTAGAGATTTTAAAATTAGACAATCCTAAACGTATATTTGAGACTTTGTTCGTGGGGTTTGCATTTTTCTTTTTAGCTTCAATTTTTCTTCCCCCTAAATTTTATATTCTCATTTTATACGTGTTACAAATTAATTCTAGGTCCAAAATTAAAATCTTGTGAGATACTAAGCAGAAATAAATAAAATAGCTAAGACACACTAGATAAGTATGGTACCAATTTTTGTCATGCATTTTCAACGCATTTTAGCTTAGCATAGATATCGTATCAAAAAATAATGTGCTAGCTAAATAACTTATACACCAAAAATATTGATTTTGTCAAACAAATTTTACCTCCCTCTTAACTTGGCATTGATATGAGCTCTCAACTTCTTGAAATCCTTCTCGAGGCCCTTGTGTTGAAATGGTGCTGCTACTTGCCCGGTTACGTAGTTACCGTAGGCTTCTCTTATATTATCTCCTTTCAACACTCCTGCTTCATGCCAAAAGATGCACTCATCGAACGTACAGCCATTGCTCATTTGTTCACTCCGATGTCCGAATTCGGTTTGAAGCTCTTGTAATTTTTGTATTTTTGTGGCGAGAGGCTTCGGCAAGGGTGCATTTGGCGTGCGTGGCAACACATCATGAGGGGTTGAGCTTGAGCTAGGGAAAGTACCTTTGAGATAGTCAATCATGCTCCCACTTCGACCTTGACCACTTCGACTTCTTGGAGTTGTTGTTGGTCGAATAAGTTCCACCAATGGTCCTCTTGGTTGTGGAGCTCTCGGCTGTGATACATACGTATAGGCTTGAGGCACAAAATGAGTTGCTAATCCTTCCCCCTTTTCCGAAGCATTAACAAATTTTTGAAAGCTTTCCGAGGAAGAATTTTGTTTTTCTCGAACACCTTCAAGAAGATCCATATTGATGTGAGTTTGTTGTAGGAGTCCCTTCATTTGTTGCTCCAATAGCTTGAGTCTTGAGATTGTTTCGGACCCCAACTTTCCTATTTCAACAAATAATTTCATCACTTCATTTTTCAACTCCTCCTTAGCCGTATCAATTTCATTTTTCAATAGGCCTTGCCTATTGAACAATTTCAACGCACGGTCAACCATGTCCTTATGATAATCATCAAGCTTGTTGTCCATGGCATCCATCTTGGTATTCAACCCTCCTGTGGATTCTTGAAGAATTAACTTGACATCTCCAACAATTTCCTCCCGTAAGGATTGAACATTGAACAATGTTTCGGCTTGCATTGGTGGTGTTGGATTCGGCATAGTGTGAGTGAAATCATCTTGAGGAGTTGTGAGCATTGTCTCGGTAAAGTTTGGCTCGGCCTCCTCATTGTTATAGCAAAGCATCAAGGTGGTATGGTTCCTTGGGTTATCTTGATCATAAAACTCACATGTAGTTGGCAAGCTAGGCAAATTTCATGCGTCATCCAAATTTAAAGAAATTTGATGGCTTGGTGCACTCACATTGTCTTGAATTGATCCCGTAATCTCCGTTGCGAGATGGGGAAAGCAAGACTTATAGCTCAAATTTTCATCTCCAATAGTGGCAGGATACGGGTCTAACTCCGGCAATCCTCCATCATCAATCCGTGCCATAGATCCCTCTCCGGGGGCCCTTCGAATTTCCTCTATTGAATTAATAGTTGCCCGGCGGATTTCATTAGGATCAAATTCTCCAATCGGCACATCCGATGCGGCTTCAACAATTATATTTTTCTCGGTCCTTTTCTTTCTTGCAAGCTTGGTCAAGAAACAAGAATTAATGAACGATAATCGTGTGGCTCGGGCAAGATCACGAGTACCTAGCCAACTCAAAACAAGTTCCTCCCTTTGCAAGGTATTTGGCCCAATTGTCTCGGCCAACTTGTTGTGATCGCCCAACCTCCAAGCTCTCCAAGCTTTGGCACGCTCAAACTCCTCCAACAATGCACTGTCCGCCCCAATTGTTGGTATATTCTCAACACTTCCAACCTCAACTCTGTCATTCTCAACAGTGGTAACCTCCAATCTATTGACTCCTTCTACCATCCCGGGATAATTTAGGACAAGGGGGTTCGGGTTTGGGAAGGGTATGGGTCGTGTGGTTATTGGGTGGCTAGATGTTTCTTCAATGGATAGAATTGCGGGGGTGTTGGATCCCTCATTGCTTGGTTCACGAATGAACGGTTTTAGAGCTAGGGAAGGGTTTGATGCTTTTCTTTTTCGGGTTGGCTTGGGTACAGTGGGTACGGTGGGAATTTTGGTTTCGGTTGTGTTTGGTCGAAAGAGGTAGTTGTGGTTAGTGACAAGTTTGGCTTTGGATAGAGTCACATTTTTGGTTCTTAAGATCTCTCCAATTGCAAAACCATAACCAATTTCTTGTTGAAACCAACCATCTACCAAAGGTTTTGCCTTCTTCAAAGATTCACACAATCTCTCAAACACAAATGCACCCCAATCAACACAAACATTATTCAAAATAACATCCGTTATCAACAACTTCTCCCTCGACAATTTGTCACGGCAATGGTACCTAGACTCAACACACTTGTGTATAATATCCAATAGGAGTCCATAGTCCTTTGTCAAGTCCTTTTTACTGCCGTTTATCTTAGGAGCTAGCGGTGTGTTTGCATCGCGTACCTCGGCCCAAGTAGCATTGATATCAAACACATGATTTTCTACCCGCAAGTTTGATTCAATAAGATTAAATATCCTCCGAAAATCATCGATTTTTATTTCTACTCCAACTCCTTTCACCATAGAAATAATTGAATCATTTTCAACTCTAGCATGCATATATAACTCGATCACCTCATCCTTGTAAAAACCAACATATCTAAAGGTGCAAACATTTAACAACCCACAAGATTCAAGATAGTTGATAATTTTTACCCCTAAAGTTTTGTCCTCCACTTGCTTGTTGAAATCGGTGATGTCAAGTATCATCCCGCTAAGTACACGGCTAGATTTCCTTGTCCCTCTAGTGGTGATTGTCTCCACCTCCATTTGATCAATCTCCATTGAGTAGAGCTTGAGTTTGGGAATTTTTGGTGAAATTTTGGGTTTTTCGGCGGTGATGTCCGAAAAGGGTGAGGGGTTTGGGTATTTAGATTTAGAGAGTGTTTGGATGAGATTTTAGGTTTGGGTGATGGGTTTTTATGAGTAGAAGGATTTTGTGTAGAAGATTTTGGATGGGTGAAGAAGCATTGGAAGATTTTAGCTTCTTTTTGTTCAAAATTTCCGGCCGGCAAGAGGAAGAAGGAGAAGAATTTTGTTCTTTTTGGGTCTCTTCTTCTACCCGTTAGAATTGAGGGAAACACCATGTGAAATTACTTCTTTGCCATGGATGGAGAGAGAGTATTGATCTTTTTGAGGACAAATTCGACCTTCCACATGATTTAAATTTGCCAGCTCAGATTTAAATACTCCATTTGTGGGTACATGGCATCAACAATTGTGCTTTAAATAACCGCCAACCTGGAGCAAATCAGATAAAAAAATCTCGAAAATAATCTGTTAGACCAATAAATATATTCCACATAAATATTATCATCTCGATTTCATATTTCAATAAAGCTGATATAATTTCTTAAAAGGACTGATAAAATTTTTGGACTGACAGATGTATAATTAATATTCTGAAAAAGGTTTCAAGTTCCAAACAAAATTAAATTATTTGACTTTCTATGAGCCTAACTTTTTGACTTTTGAAACTTCAACTTAGGCAAGCAATCATCGGAATATTTCTTAAATAGTAACCCATATAACATGCAATTCTCCAAGTCCCCACTTAATGTATGCCTATCCCATAAATTGCATACTAAGCTTTCATTAATTAAATCAATTAAACACACTTAGCAAATAAATTACACAAATTAATTATGCTAAAACGTGACAAATAGACAGATACATATATCACATACAAAAAAAAATTACAAACACATGTACGCAAATTTCGTAAGATAAAATTTTAACATTTTTAGGAACATATAAATTTTACGAAAACATGTACACAAATAAACACATATCTCACGTACACACAAATATAACATATCTTCCAACAAAAAAATTAAAACACGTAGGTCACATAAGTAACATATTACATGCACAGTGCGAACATATATATATATATATATATATATATATATATATATATATATATATATATATATATATATATATATATATATATATATATATATATATATAAAGAGTTTTAGAAATTGCTTAGCTCATCTCGATCATTCCCATTTCATGCCTTAGAGTAGCAAAACGAGATTCACACAACGGCTTTGTGAGAATGTCGGCAATTTGATTCTTCGTGGGAATATGATCGATTTTCAAATCTTTCTTTTCGACGTGGTCTCGGATAAAATGGTGCCGAACATCAATATGCTTGGTTCGCGAATGAAGCACCGGATTTTGGGTTATGGCGATTGCACTAGTATTATCACATAAAATGCTAACATTTTCGCACTTAATCCCATAGTCCAATAATTGTTGCTTCATCCACAAGATTTGTGCACAACAACTCCCAGCTGCAATATATTTGGCTTCGGCGGTGCTCGTAGCTATGGAGTTTTGCTTTTTGCTGAACCAAGAGACCAATCTTCCCCCTAAGAACTGGCATGTCCCTGAGGTACTTTTTCGGTCTATTTTACAACCTGCAAAATCTGCATCTGAATAACCAATTAGTGTAAAATCTCCTTCTTTGGGATACCATAATCCACATTGATTGTTCCTTTGAGATATCGAATTATCTTCTTGGTTGCAATCAGATGACTTTCTTTGGGCATTGATTGGAATCTTGCACATACGCCAACCGAGTAGGATATGTCCGGTCTGCTTGCGGCTAAGTATAGTAACGATCAAATCATCCCTCGATACATTGTTTGGTCGACATCTTTTCCTTCATCATCTTTATCCAAATTTTGAGATGTACTCATGGGAATTTTGACTGAGGATTTTCCATCTACGCCAAATTTCTTGATAAGATCTTTTGTGTACTTGGCTTGATTTATGAAAATTCCTTCTTCAAGTTGCTTGACTTGCAGTCCCAAAAAGTAATTTAATTCTCCCATCATACTCATCTCGAACCTGTTCTGCATGAGCTTAGAAAATTTCTCACATAAAGATTTATCGGTATTTCCTAAGATAATATCATCAAAATAAATTTGTACTAATAAAATGTGATTATTTTCTTGAATTCTAAAGAGAGTTTTATCAACTAGACCTTTGGTGAATCCACAACTAATTAAGAACATTGACAAGGTGTCGTACTAAGCTCGTGGAGCTTGTTTTAACCCATACAATGTCTTCTTTAATTTGTAGACTTGATCACCAATGTCTTTTACCTCAAAACCGGGTGGTTGTTCAACGTAAACTTCTTCTTCAAGTAAGCCATTAAGAAATGCGCTCTTTACGTTCATTTGATATACGATGAAATTCTTGTGCGCTGCATATGCTAGGAATATCCGGATTGCTTCGAGTCGTGCGACGGGGGCGAATGTCTCATCAAAATCAATGCTGTAACACCCCAGATTTTCAAGACTTTTAAAACTTATATAATGAAGGTAGAATCTTATTAAATCCCAAAGCATAATACAAGAGTACGGGGTGCTATGCCACACTTGAGCTGGAGAACTCAAGTGCACAGGCTAACTATCTAATATCCTTAATAGAGTAAATACATAACGTGGCACGCAGGCCGAAAGGGAACTATCTATTCCTACGCTTCAAGTACTAGCGCGCTCCCGTGACTCATTCTTCTATGCCTGAAAGCCAAATATATCTGTTCAGCGAGAGATGCTGGTAACCCACTCCAACGCGTTGAAATACAATACATATAGATATATACATAGATATACGAAAAACCATTTCGAAGCATGAAGATATATCCTAGGAGACTCTAGCTTTCAAATTAGGGAATAGACTCGACAGATAGGGGTAAACACAATCAACAAACATAACTAAGCATATACAATTCTCAACATAGGGCACAGTTATAGATAAGCACAACCCATAATCATAATCAAGCATGTATAGTTTACTAGCAAGTATCCTATGGTCACACTTTCATAATAGTCACAACATTAACCATCCCTATCTCATCACATAGCACACTTTGTTGGTGCCACAGGACCAATCGCATGCCCATACATGAGGGTCAGCGCATATAGCTCTGACACGGCCCCGTAGCACCCTGCCCCGTATCGCAACACGGAGGGGTCGATCGCAACCGACCGATGAACCGCAGCTCATCATAGTTTGATCGCAACCAAACAGTGGACCGCAGCCCAAGAGTATGTCATTTGACCGCAGCCAGGAAATATGAACCGCAGCTCATGTAGAAACGTTTGATCGCAACCAAACGGTGGACCGCAGCCCTATATAATATTTATATACCTGACCGATCGCAACCGGCCTGGTTAACAGTTAGTATGGTTCTCAGCCCATCCAACTGCCCGTATAGCCAATTTGATCCCAACCAAATTGGGGAACATGCACACATAACACATAACAAGTACATGTAGCCCACATTAGCACATTGGGAAGGGGGAAGGAATCGTATAACGAAACCTATGCGTGGTCATCCACAACTAAGAATAGTCCTAAGGGGTTCATACTTCTTACACCTAGGCCAACGGGATACCAATTCAACTAGCATGCAATATACAAGACTCATTCAACCTACGAACGGTACCCGAACATCAAACTAGACATAGGAAAGAAGGGAGGGGTCCATTAGGACACCACGGGGGTCGGGGGAACATCAAACGGGGAAGCCGGGGTCCCATGGTGTGGGAATTTCCAGCGGGTAGCCGGTGGGTGAGGGTTCACCCGCCGGCTGCCCGCCGGTAACACTGTTCCGGGCAGTGGGTGCCCGGTGGGCGGCTGCCCGCTGCCTGACTTGCCCCAAATTGCCGCGGGTAGGTGGCGGGTCCCCTACCCCCACCTACCCCCCACTGACTCTTTTCCACACAAAAATGCCCCAGGAACCTTTGCGGAACCCGGAACCATGCTTAGACACTTCCAAACGCAATTGGTAACAACTTGTAGACGAATAACGGATCAAAACAAGAATCATACGACACATATCCTAGCATGCTTTCCTAAACATAATTAACACCCAAACATGCGAATTCCCACCCAAAATACCAAGAATATCATCACACGAATTTCACGTTGCAACCTAGGGCTCTAATCTCAATCAAATCATCAAGAACGTATCCTAATCTTTAATATCAAGAAATCAATGTAATTCATCAAGAAAATCACATAATCATCAAGAATACCAATTAAACATCAAGAACCTCTTAACATCATCAAGAACATCAAGATTCCTCATGGAATCATCAATCCAATCACCAAGATCAACATAACGAACCATCAATCACACAAGATCATGGGGAAAACCTATAAGGGAGATCATAGCTATGAAAATAGGTTTTGTTGATACATGGGTTACCTCTTAGCCTTAATTAATTCCTTGGCTATGAAGGGTCTTTCTTTAAGCTTCTTCTTTCTTGATTTCTCCTAGGGGACTTCTTGGAATTCTTGGTGTGGTGAGAGATTATTGTGGTGGGGGTTTCTAGGTGTCTTCTAAGTCCCCTATTTATATATCTAGGAGTCTTACTTAGGGTCTAATTACTATAGGCTTGCTAAGTCCATTCCTTATAGGACTAAGGGCTTGTTTTAGGGACAAGGGTCCACGGTCCATAGTGGACCATATTAATTAATTAAAGGAAAACCTAACCGAATTAAATCATATTTAATTATTATTAACGGGATTAATTAATTAATTAATCTGGGATTGAAGGCCGTAACACGGGGTGTTACACTCTCCCCCCTTAACAAGAAGCTTCGTCTCCGAAGCTTGGTCTTTGTCGAGTGACTTCTTCTTAGTTACCTGGTGCGAAAAGTTCGGGGTAGCGTTCCCTCATCGTGTCCTTGAGTTCCCATGTTGCTTCATCGGTCCCATGGTTGGTCCAAAGGACTTTCACCATTTCTATGGCTCGACGTCGGGTGGTTCTTGTCTTGGTGTCCAGGATCCTCACGGGTTTCTCTTCATATACTAATGACTCGTCGAGGTCCACGACCTCGGGTTGAAGCACGTGGCTTGGATCGTGCACGTATTTATTTAGCTGTGATATGTGGAATACGTTGTGTACTCTCTCTAGTTCGATGGGTAGCGCGAGGCGATAGGCTAGGTTCCCGACTCTTTCTATGATTTCATAGGGGCCGATAAATCGTGGGCTAAGTTTCCCTTTTCTTCCGAATCTCATCACCCCTCGTGTGGGTGAGATTCTCAACCAGACCTTGTCCCCGGGGTTGAATTCGGCTTGTTTCCTCCTTAGGTCGGCATAGGACTTCTGGCGGTCTTGGGAAGCCTTCATCCTTTCCTGGATGTGTTTGACCTTGGCTATGGTATCTTGTAGGTATTGGGGCCCTAGTGCTACTGGGTCGACCATGTCTTCCCAACATAAGGGGGTTCTACACCTTTGCTCGTATAGAGCTTCGTAGGGCGCCATACAAATGCTTGCGTGGTAGCTGTTGTTGTAGGAAAATTCAATAAGGTCTAGGTGTTCTGCCCACGTCCCTTGAAAGTCTAACACACAGGCTCTTAGCATGTCCTTGAGAGTCTGAATGGTTCTCTCGGTTTGGCCGTCAGTGATGGGGTGGAAGGCAGTGCTGAGTTTTAGTTGTGTTCCCAAGGCTAATTGTAGGGATTTCCAGAATTGTGAGAGGAATCTGGAATCTCTATCGGACACGATATTTCGGGGAACTCCGTGGTACTTCACTACTCGGCTTAAGTAGGCTTGGGCCAGTTATGTCATTGTCCACGTTTCCTTCATGGCAATGAACCGCGCCGTTTTGGTTAGTCGGTCCACTATGACCCAAATTTTGTCCTTGCCGGTCTTCGTTGGGGGTAATCCTCCGACGAAGTCCATGGATATGGAATCCCACTTTCCTTGTGGTATCTCAAGGGGTTGTACAAGCCCCTTGGGTTTGCATCGTTCGGCCTTCACCCTTTGGCAATTCAGACACTTGGCCACGAAATCTGCGATTTCCTTTTTCATGTTGGGCTACCAAAACAACTTTTTCGCATCTTGGTATAGTTTGTCACCCCCTGGATGAACTGAGTATGGGGAGCTGTGTCCTTCTTCGAAGATTTGTTGTTTCAAGTGGGGGTGTGTTGAGGGCACGCACCACCTGCCCTGGTAACGGAGACTGTCGTCTTCGTGTATTTTGAAGGGTCCTTCCTTCCCCTGGGTTAGGTCGAGGCGGATTTTAACTAGTTCCGGATCCTGCTGTTGTCCTATTTTGATTTCTTCGAAGAGTGTGGGTATGATTTGTGTGTTGAATAAGTGGATGTCGGGGTGGGTTTGATCTTGCTTTATTATTTCCAAATTCAGTCTTTGGAAGTCCCTGTACAGCTGGTCCGGCAGGATCCAGGTGGTGTTGAGGGAGTGGTTGGTCTTCCTGCTTAGGGCATCCGCCACAATGTTAGCTTTTCCTTCATGGTATTGGATGTCTAGATCGTAGTCCTTTATGAGTTCTAGCCACCTCCGTTGTCTCATGTTTAGGTCCTTCTGGGTGAAGATGTACTTTAGGCTCTTATGGTCCGTGTAGATCTTGCATTGCACCCCATATAAGTAATGCCTCCAAATTTTCAATGCGAACACGATTGCGGCTAGTTTGAGGTCGTGGGTGGGGTAATTTTCTTCGTGGGTTTTGAGTTGTCTGGATGCGTATGCTATCACCCTGCCTTTTTGCATTAGTACGCACCCCAATCCCTTTTTGGACGCGTCACTGAAAACCTCGAACCCTTCCTCCCCGGAGGGGATGGCGAGCACGGGTGCCGTGGTTAGCCTATCCTTTAATTCTTGAAAGGCTGCGATGCAGTCGTTGTCCCATCGGAAGGGGGTTTCCTTTTTCATGAGCTTGTTGACAGGTTGGGCTATCTTGGTGAAGTCGGGCACAAATCTCCTGTAGTAGCCAGCCAAGCCTAGGAAGTTTCGAACTTCCGAAAGTGAGCTCGGTGTGGTCCATTCTTTGACGGCACGGATTTTGGCGAGGTCCACCTTAATTCCTTCCTTGGCTATCACGTGGCCCAGGAAGGCCACACTATCTTTCCAGAATTCGCATTTAGAGAACTTGGCATATAGTTGGTGTTCTCTTAGAGTTTGCACGGTTATGCGAAGGTGTCTTTCATGTTCTTCCTTGTTTCGGGAGTAGACTAGGATGTCGTCAATGAATACAATGACGAAGTCATCCAAGTGTGGTCGAAATACTCGGTTCATGAGGTCCATGAATATGGCAGGTGCGTTGGTGAGTCCGAAGGGCATTACTGTGAATTCATAGTGGCCGTAACGTGTCCGGAAGGCCGTTTTCTGAATGTCCGGTTTGGCCACTTGTATCTGGTGATATCCGGATCTTAGGTCGATTTTCGAGAATACCCCTGCCCCCTTGAGTTGGTCGAACAAGTCGTCGATTCGGGGAAGGGGGTACTTATTCTTTATTGTGACTTGGTTAAGTTCCCTGTAGTCGATGCACAGGCGCATACTTCCATCCTACTTTTTAACAAACAATACTGGTGCTCCCCATGGTGAGGTACTAGGGCGGATGTAGCCTTTATCTAGCAATTCCTGTAGTTGAGTTTTCAGTTCCTTCACTTCTTTTGGTGCCAACCTATAGGGTGGTTTAGAGATCAGGGCAGCGCCAGGTACGAGATCTATGGTGAACTCGACTTCTCTAGCTGGGAGTGCCCGGGGATCTCGTCCGGAAAGACGTCGGTGAATTCGTTCACCACTGGAATGGTTTGTGGTTCGGGGGTTTTGGTACTGAGGTCCTCGACCGAGCATAGGAAGGTTTCGCTTCCCTCGTTTAGGTATTTCTTCATTTTCATAATGTTCACCAATTTGATCCCCGATTCCTGGTGGGTCCCGCGGTATGACACTCTTTTACCGTTTGGTCCACGTAGGACCACTTTTTGTTCTCCGCATAGGATTTGTGCCTGGAATTTCCCTAGCCAATCCATGCCCAAAATCACTTGTACCCCATCCAGTTTGAATTGTATTAGGTTACTGGGAAATTCCACCCCTTGGATGGTAATCGTTACATTCTCATACATGCGGTCGCAATTTAGGATTTCACCGGAGGCCACCTTGACCTGAAGTCGGACCTTGGTGCTGGTTTTGAGGCCAAGCTGAGTGGCAAGTTCGGTTGCTATAAACGAGTTGGTAGCCCCTGGGTCAAATAATATAGTGGCGGGGGTGGCGTATACCAGGAAGGTTCCGGAGACTATGTTGTGGCTGTCTCCGATCCGGGCTTTGCTTAGAGTAAGGATCCTTCCCTGAGGGGTTGGCGTTGTGACCTTGCGGGGTGAGACGGCCCTGGGATTTTTAGGTTCTCGGGTGGGTTTTGTGTGACCCTATTCAGATTTCCTTTTGTACCCCAGGTGTGTCTCTCGGGGTTGGTTTGATATTTGTTGAAGTTGGGATGCCTTGGCATAGGCTTCCCCGAGGGTTCCTGGCTCTTGTGTGGCCAGGGCTTTCTGGTGTTCGGGATCAAGGCCTGTTATGAACTTCTTAATCCTGATCCTCTCGGTGGGTACTAGCTTGGGGATTAGGCGAGCTAGTTGGTGGAATTGTTGGTAATATTCCGCGATTGTGGTTGCACCTTGTTTTAGGTGGAGAAATTCTTCGTACATGGTGGCTCTTAGGTGATTGGGATAGAACTGTTCTCGTAGTCGTGTTTTTAGGGATTCCCAGTTAAATTCATGGGTTTGTTCACACGCGGGTCCCTCGTGAGCCCACCAGGTGTCGGCCCCGTGTCTGAAGTAGAAGGAAGCTATTCTTACTTGGTGGCTTTCGGGACATTTGGTTGTCCTGAATATCTTATCGAAAGTCCCGATCCATTCCTCGAGGGTCGTGGGGTCTTCGTTCCCCGAGAAGGTGGGTGGTTGATGTGCCGAGACTTGGTAGTGGATTTCCAAGTTCTCGTTTGTTGATAAAGGTTGGGGAACGGTTGTTCTTAGTGCCTGGGCAATCTGGGCCAGGCGTTGTAAATTCTGAGTCAAGAATTCCTGAGTGGGGAGTTCTGGTGTTCCAGCCTGTCTTCTTTTCGGTGCCATCCTGGTGTTCATAGGTCGATATTATTTTGCATTCTAACCTTGACGCAATAAGCGGAGGGGGAGTTTCTTTAAGTTAGAGAGGGATAAAGTGAGGGGGTTTATGTGTAGCTTCCACAATCTCACCGCGCGTCCTAAGATTCCTGAGTCCTATGTTCCTAAATACCTAGAGTTCAAACCTAATGTCTTAGAGTCTGGTCTTAAGAATCTTATCCTAGGGTCAAACTTAGGCTCTGATACCAACTGTAACACCCCAGATTTTCAAGACTTTTAAAACTTATATAATGAAGGTAGAATCTTATTAAATCCCAAAGCATAATAAAAGAGTACGGGGTGCTATGCCACACTTGAGCTGGAGAACTCAAGTGCACAGGCTAACTAACTAATATCCTTAATAGAGTAAATACATAACGTGGCACGTAGGCCGAAAGGAAACTATCTATTCCTACGCTTCAAGTACTAGCGCGCTGCCAGGACTCATTCTTCTGTGCCTGAAAGCCAAATATATCTGTTCAGCGAGAGATGCTGGTAACCCACTCCAACGTGTTGAAATACAATACATATAGATATATACATAGATATACGAAAAACCATTTCGAAGCATGAAGATATATCCTAGGAGACTCTAGCTTTTAAATCAGGGAATAGACTCGACAGATAGGGGTAAACACAATCAATAGACATAACTAAGCATATACAATTCTCAACATAGGGCACAGTTATAGATAAGCACAACCCATAATCATAATCAAGCATGTATAGTTTACTAGCAAGTATCCTATGGTCACACTTTCATAATAGTCATAACATTAACCATCCCTATCTCATCACATAGCACACTTTGTTGGCGCCACAGGACCAATCGCATGCCCATACTTGAGGGTCAGCGCATATAGCTCTGACACGGCCCCGTATCGCAACACGGAGGGGTCGATCGCAACCGACCGATGAACCGCAGCTCATCATAGTTTGATCGCAACCAAACAGTGGACCGTAGCCCAAGAGTATGTCATCTGACCGCAGCCAGGAAATATGAACCACAGCTCATGTAGAATCGTTTGATCGCAACCAAACGATGGACAGCAGCCCTATATAATATTTATATACCTGACCGATCGCAACCAGCCTGGTTAACAGTTAGTATGGTTCTCAGCCCATCCAACTGCCCGTATAGCCAATTTGATCGCAACCAAATTGGGGAACCTGCACACATAACACATAACAAGTACATGCAGCACACATTAGCACATTGGGAAGGGGGAAGGAATCGTATAACGAAACCTATGCGTGGTCATCCACAACTAAGAATAGTCCTAAGGGGTTCATACTTCTTACACCTAGGCCAACGGGATACCAATTCAACTAGCATGCAATATACAAGAGTCATTCAACCTACGAACGGTACCCGAACATCAAACTAGACATAGGCACGAAGGGAGGGGTCCGTTAGGACACCACGGGGGTCGGGGGAACATCAAACGGGGAAGCCGGGGTCCCATGGTGTGGGAATTTCCAGCGGGTAGCCGGTGGGTGAGGATTCACCCGCCGGCTGCCCGCCGGTAACACTGTTCCGGGCAGCGGGTGCCCGGTGGGCGACTGCCCGCCCGCCGGCTGCCCGCTGCCCGACTTGCCCAAAATTGCCGCGGGTAGGTGGCGGGTCCCCTACCCCCACCTACCCCCACTGACTCTTTTCCACACAAAAATGCCCCAGGAACCTTTGCGGAACCCGGAACCATGCTTAGACACTTCCAAACGCAATAGATAACAACTTGTAGACGATTAACGGATCAAAACAAGAATCATACGGCACATATCCTAGCATTCTTTCCTAAACATAATTAACACCCAAACATGCGAATTCCCACCCAAAATACCAAGAATATCATCACACGAATTTCACGTTGCAACCTAGGGCTCTAATCTCAATCAAATCATCAAGAACGTATCCTAATCTTTAATATCAAGAAATCAATGTAATTCATCAAGAAAATCACATAATCATCAAGAATACCAATTAAACATCAAGAACCTCTTAACATCATCAAGAACATCAAGATTCCTCATGGAATCATCAATCCAATCACTAAGATCAACATAACGAACCATCAATCACACAAGATCATGGGGAAAACCTATAAGGGAGATCATAGCTATGAAAATAGGTTTTGTTGATACATGGGTTACCTCTTAGCCTTAATTAATTCCTTGGCTATGAAGGGTCTTTCTTTAAGCTTCTTCTTTCTTGATTTCTCTTAGGGGACTTCTTGGAATTCTTGGTGTGGTGAGAGATTATTGTGGTGGGGGTTTCTAGGTGTCTTCTAAGTCCCCTATTTATATATCTAGGAGTCTTACTTAGGGTCTAATTACTATAGGCTTGCTAAGTCCATTCCTTATAGGACTAAGGGCTTGTTTTAGGGACAAGGGTCCACGGTCCATAGTGGACCATATTAATTAATTAAAGGAAAATCTAACCGAATTAAATCATATTTAATTATTATTAACGGGATTCATTAATTAATTAATCTGGGATTGAAGGCCGTAACACGGGGTGTTACAAATGCCTTCTTCTTGTGAATATCCATTCACAACTAATCTTGCTTTATTCCTAACAATGACGCCGTCTTCGTTTGCTTTGTTCCTATAGACCCATTTAGTGCCAATTACATTTTGATGCGTTGGTCTTGGAACAAGTTTCCATACGTCATTGCGCTTGAATTGATCTAATTCCTCTTACATGGCATCTATCCAACTTGGATCGGCTAAAGCTTCATCAATTTCTTTTGGCCCCAGTTGTGATAGAAAGCATGAGAACATTGCATCCCTTATTGATACATCTTGTTGTTGATTCCTAGTAGATGATCGTGTCTTTACTCCGTCCCTCGGGTTTCGAATGACTAAGTCATGTGTGTGACTTCTTAGCCATTTTCGATTTGGTTGGAAACTTATTGGATTCTCAGAGTTTCCTTCCTATTAAAATATCACTTGTTGTGATTCCATTTGTTGTGAATTGTTGACGGGTGCATCTTTGGGTTCATCTACTGGAATTTCTTCCGTTGGAATTCCGGGTGCAATTTCGATTGTAGGTGTGAGTGATATTTCGGGTGTCAGATTGGATATTGCCTCAATTTGGTGAGTGCCCATATCACTTGATTCTTCTACTTCCTGCAACACATTATCTTCGAAAGTATCATTAGAATTAATTAAATCACTATTACCTTCACCATTTTTGCCATTTTTGTCGTGATTTTTGTCTAACACAACGTGAATTGATTCTTCTACCACCATGGTTGCTTTGTTGAATATTCTAAATGCCTTGCTGGAGGATGAATATCCCAAGAATGTTCCTTCGTCCGCTCGCTCGTCAAAAGTCTTTAATTGAGACTTTCCATTAACAAGTACAAAACATTTACAACCAAATGTATGAAAGTATGTGAGATTGGTTTTCTCCCTTTCCATAATTCATATGGTGTTTTGTTATAGGACTTGTTGATTAGACTGCGATTTTGAGTATAGCACGCCGTATTGATTGCTTCGGCCCAAAATCTCTTTGGTAGTCTGGCGGCTGATATCATGACTCGTGCGGCTTCCTTGAGTGTTCGATTTCTTCTTTCAGCTACGCCATTTTGTTGCAGCGTTCGTGCGGCAGATAATTGATGTAAAATTCCTTGTGAGTTGCAGTACGATTGAATCACTCTGTTCACGAACTCTGTTCCTCGATCGGTTCGTATTGTTGCAATCTTCATGTCTTTTTCGACTTGCAGTAGCTTCAATAGCTCTGGTAACTTTGATAAGACTTCATCCTTTTTTTTGATGAATATTGTCCATGTGTACCTGGAAAAATCATCAACAACAACAAAAGTATATTTCTTACCACTTATACTTACCGGGTCTACTGGACCAAATAAATCCATGTGCAGTAGACTTAAGGGTCTTGATGTTGACTCTTGAGCTTTGGCTTTGAATGATGCTTTGATTTGTTTTCCTTTCTGGCATGTGTCACATATTTGATCCTTTTTGAACACAATATTGGGTAGTCCTTCGACTAGCTTATTTCTGGCAAGCTTGTTGATGGTTTTGAAATTCAAGTGATTTAGCCTTCTGTGCCATTCCCAACTAGCTTCATTCGAATTGTTTGCCATCAAGCATACGGAATCTTTTGTTGTACTCCAATCTACAACATACATGTTTTTCTTTCTTGATCTGGCGAGTACGACTTCATTCGTAGATTCGTCTTTGACTTGACATTTGCCTTTGTAAAATTCTACGAGATATCCTTTGTCGCAAAATTGACTTGTACTAAACAAGTTGAATTTTAATCCTTCGCCATAAGATACGCCATCAATTCGTAGACAATTTTTCATAATTGCGCCGGTTCCTTTTGTCATTCCATATCGATCGTTTCCACCGAAAACTACTTTTGGTCCTTCGATACTTTTGAACTCAACTAGACTAGCTTTATTGCCGGTCATATGTCGAGAGCATCCGCTATCGAAATACCAAACTTCCTGCAAAAAAGATTAATTATTTTTAGGTACCCATACTTGTTTCATTGTTTGGGTCCTTTTGTGTTAGTAATTTTTGGCATCCAAATCCACCTAGATCTCACTAATCCAAGAGTAGGTGATTTGTAACCATTAAAGACTCTATAATCATAATGCACTTGCGAATAATGCTTTGGTGCGGGTTGGGAAGCAGATAGTTGCTTGATCCTATGAAAAAGAGCAAATCTGGACTTGGTCCATGGTTTGTCTTCAAGCGACCAATCTTGTTCTGAGGGATATAATCTCCCAGCCCCAATTCTCGGAATTCTTCCCATATTCCTATGAGGTTTTGTTGCACTAGACTCGTTGGCTCTCCTTTGAGATATAAATTTTTGCCTTTTAAAATTTTGTTGCCTATCCGAGATATTAATTTTTGGATTCGGCCTTGCAACATTTTACTGGGCATTTATTTGATTACCAACTCCTTGTCTCATTGTGCTATATTGACTTTTCACAAATTTTACCACTGGAACTTTATTAATTAAAGTAGTAGTAGAATTAGTCAGTTTCACAAGGGTTTGAGAACATGATGGATCGTAGCCTAATCCGGCTTTATCTCCAGCGGGGTTTTGCATGTTTACATTTTATCCATTATTTTGGATGAATTTGTAAATGATGCGATTACTTCCCGAAGGTTATGTTCTCGAACCTCTCTAGCTTTGCACTCTTCTTGAAGTCGAACATTTTCGGCTTTCAAATTACTCATTTAATTTACAGCATTTTGCAATTTTTGTGACATTTCTTCCTCTTCAAGGATTAACGTATTATTGCGCTCTTTGATTTGAGTATGAGTGGCCATGACCTTTTGACAATCTTCTATAAGACTTTGAAATGATTATTGAGTCTCGAAAGAGGTGTCAACGGAACTAAAAGAACTAAAAGAACTAGAAGATACCTCTTCGTCAATTACACGCGCCATATAGCATTCCTTATGTTCGGATGTCTTGCTTACTAAGCATAGTAGCGCTGTATATTCTTGTGATGAATCACTTTCGTCGCTAGATGATTCTTCGGATCCACTTGCTTCTAATGGATCACTTATTAGTGCCTTCCGTTTGTCCTTTTTGAATTTCTTCTCTTTGGAGAGTTAGAAGTATTCGAATTTTTGTTCGCCTTGGGGTGTGGACATTCGGCCATAAAGTGTCCAGGCTTTCTACAATTGTAACACACATTTGTGTTTTCTTCAGCAGATTCTCTTCTTGATCTTCTATTCTCCCGAAAAGAATTTCCTTGTGGTGATCCTTTGTTCTTTCGCATGAACTTCTTGAATTTCCTAACAAATAGGGAAAATTGTTCGTCTGATAAAAAATCATTGTTTCCTACTGACCTTGATGTGGATGGTTGTTCAGCCATTAGTGCGGATGTTCGTTCATCGCGTTCTTCTTCGACCCGTGTCTTCATTTCGAATTCATACGCCTTAAGATCACTAAAGAGTTTATCCGTAGATAATGTCCTTAGATCTCTATGATCGCGCATTGCGGTCACCTTCATATCCCAACTTGTAGGTAGTCCACGTAACACTTTGAGCGATATTTCCTTCTGAGTAATAGTCTTTCCCAGATCCGTGATTTCTCCAAGGATTTTGATCAATCGAGCTTCCATGTCGGTGATGCTTTCGTTCGGTAGCATTTTGAAATCTTCGAACCTCTTCATGGCGATGGTTAGTTTGTTATCTTTTTCTTGTTCATTGCCTTCACCGATACCGATAAGTGTATCCCATATTTCTTTTGTTGTGGTGCACTTTCGAATCTTTGGGAATATGGTGTCATCGACCGGACCGCTTTGAACAAAATATCTTTGACCATGTTGTCCAAATTATTTCGTCCTCTATCTTCACTTGTCCACTCCATTTTTGGCTTTGGAACATATTGTGGAGCATTTGGATCTCGTGCAGCGGCAGTATTAACTTCCATGATCTTGATAGGACCATTTGTGATGACTTCCCACATTTCATCATTTAGAGCAGATAAGTGCACCTACATTCGAATTTTCCAATCATCAAATTTGTCAAGTGAGAAAAGCAGATTTTGAGCGAGAACCATATCTCTCTTCATCTTGAAGATTTTGAGATCTGTCTAGCAGTCAAAATTGACTCAAATAGACAACCACTCTGATACCGCTTGTTTGTCCCGAGGGGGGGTGAATAGACTTCTCTAACTTTTCCACTTCTTTTGCAAAACACACAAGGCAAATAACACTTTGGTAATTTCAACTCTAAGTAACAAGCATCAACAAGATAAACAACTTAGAGTGTGCAGCGGAATAGGTAGCGGTAAAGTGTTATGCATAATAGTGTGGTGCTCGAAGAGAGATTCTAAACATGCAATACATTAGAAACACTTGATATGGTTCAAGGATGATGTACATAAAGTTTGGCTTACATGCAAACGTGGGAACTATCAAACCCAGACAAATAAAGATATGCGATAAATCGTAATCGGGTTAGTTCGCAGTTAGGATAAGCATGCAAAAAATATATGAGCAATAAGTAGAGAGAGAGAGAGATTTATAGTGGTTCGGAGATGGTGTAATTCTCCTACTCCACTCATCTCCTTTCACTCCAAGGAGGAAATTCAATATTCTGTAATAACAGGTCATTTACCGGTTTTTGGGTTTTATTGACCCAATTTGACATGTTTGAGTGTTTAATTAAACTTTTATAAAGTTTAGGGGCCTATTTAACCATTTTCTCTAATAATAATAATAAGTATTTTCAAAAAAAAAAAAAAATAATAATAATAATAATAATAATAATAATAATAATAACAATAATAATAATAATAACAATAATAACAATAATAACAATAACAATAATAACAATAACAATAATAACAATAACAACAATAACAATAATAATAATAATAATAATAATAATAATAATAATAATAATAATAATAATAATAATAATAATAATAATAATAATAATAATAATAATAATAAAAGTAGAAAAGTGTAAAATAGGCCCCTAAACTTTACCTCAAAGGTCAATTAGGCTCCGAAACTTTAAAAAAATTCAATTAAACACTCAAACATGTCAAATTGGGTTAATAAAGCCCAAAAATTGGTAAATGGCCTATTATTACAGGTCATTTCAATTCCGGCGACGGATTCCTACCACCGGTGAAAAATTCTGGCCACCGGCGACATTTTTCGGCCGTCCGGTTGTTTTCCACTGGCGAAGACGACCAGATCTGGTCATCTTCTCCATTGGAGAAGATGACTAGATCTGGTCATGTTCTCCACTGGAGAATGCGGCGGACGGCCGTCTGCTCGTCTTCTCCATTAGAGAAGATGACCAGATCTGGTCGTCTTCTCCACTGGAGAAGGCGACAGACGGCCGTCTGGTCGTCTTCTCCATTGGAGAAGATGACCAGATCTGGTCGTCTTCTCCACTGGAGAAGGCGGCAGACGGCCGCCTGTCGCCTTCTCTAATGGAGAAGGCGACCGTCCGGTCGTCTTCTCCAGTGGAAGACGACCGGACGGCCAGAAAATGTCGCCGGTGGCCGGAATCCGTCGCCGGAATTAAAATGATTTGTAATAACAGGTCATTTACCGATTTTTGGGCTTTATTGACCTAATTTGACTTGTTTGAGTGTTTAATTGAACTTTTATAAAGTTTAGGGGCCTATTTGACCATTTTCTCTAATAATAATCATAAGTGTTTTCATAATAATAATAATAATAATAATAATAATAAAAATAATAATAATAATAATAATGATGATGATGGTGGTGGTGGTGGTGGTGGTGGTGGTGGTGGTGGTGGTGGTGGTGGTGGTGGTGGTGGTGGTGGTGATGATGATGATGGTGATGATGGTGATGATGATGATGATGATAATAATAATAATAATAATAATAATAATAATAATAATAATAATAATAATAATAATAATAATAATAATAATAATAATAATAATAATAAGTGTCAGAGCATCCACAATGGTTCTTAAATTTTCTCTCCATTTTGTGGGCAACTCTTTCACATCACCCTCTAATCTTCTCTCATATTTTCTCTGAAAAATACTATATGGACTCTCATTTCTTACTTTCAACTTCTACTATCTCACAAATTTTTTATGTAGACACTTATCATGAGACCCACATAATGAAAACATCTAATCCTTATTTAATTTGCCAGACCATGAAGTAAAAGTCGAGCAATAGAATTTTTTTTCTCTTCAATCCTTCTCCTCTTTTCTCCCCATTTTGTGGGCTCTACTCCTCACTCCTACCCATTATATATTTTATTTACTTTTCTATAATTAATAATTTCAACTTAATAATTATAATTTCTAAATTCGATTATAGATATAATTTAATAAATTACGAAATAAAATATGTTTTAATTTAATAAAATATAATTTATAAATTTAATTCAAGCAATTAAACTCGTAATTAAATAAAAATTTCTGTAATGAAATTTCATAACTTCTTTTTCAGTTTACTAAAACACAGAGAGTCCTTGACCTCTAATTTGGGTAAACTAGCATGCTCATCAAACGGGTAAACAAAAGGTAGTTCCGAAAAACACACAAGACTCATCACGGTTCAACGAAACACAATGTTGAACATTTAGCACGATTCAAGACACCAAAACCTACATGGATTCCTACCATATAGTTCTAGACATACGAAACATCAAGAAGACACTCAAATGGTTCTACAAAAGAACATCGAGAAGTCCAAAGACCAAATAACGAGTCAAAAGAATCACGGGGAACAAATCCCCAACATCATCATAACACGTACCTGTGGGTAGGCCCACGGGTAGGCCTCTACCCGCGGTTCCACCCGCGGGTACAGGCCACCCTTCTTGTGTACCCCGCAGTGGGCGGCTGGTTGGACCCCTACCTGTCGTTCCGCCCGGTACACCCCTGTACCATAATAACACACTTCGCGAATTTTCATCTCCAAACTCAAATTCAAGTCCAAAACATGTCAAATCTCACCCAATACAACAAAATGACTTGAATCATAGGAAATGCCAAGCAATGGCACAAATGAACCCTAAACACAAGCTCTAGATATGCATTTTCACAAGACAATGCATAAACACTCTCATTTCATAGCAAAACACAAGTAGAATCCAAGAAATCACATATAGGTAAGCAAAATAGGTTTTGTAGAGCATGTGTTACCTCTTGTAGACTAAAGACTTCACTTTACACCTCAACAAGCTCCTCACAAGGCTCACTTTCCAAACCCACTTCAAGAACAAACCAAAAGATCATAAAGATCCTACCTTTAAAAAAAGACACCTAAGATGAAACCAAAAACACAAGATGAACTTAGATCTTACCCTCCTAGATGCCCAAATATAAGAAAGGTTGAATCTTGGAAGCAACTCTTGAAGTCTTGGCAAGGCTCCAACATGGCATGGAAGAAAAGCTACTCACCTTTTTAGAGAGAAGGTAGAGCTAGATTTTTAGGAAGTGTAAGGGATAGAATGAAGATGGTCTACTAGGTTAGGTCACAATACTAACACCATGTGAAAGGTCAAGAATTCCCTTACTAACATTAGGATGTGTAAGGAACAAGGGAACGCCCTTCAAAGCTCAAGGCACAACTTTGACTTTGGGGTTGACTAGTCAATTACTAGTCCACAAGTATTGAATTTTCAGGATTTTAGGAATTAACTCACTAATTGAAATAGGATTAATTACTCAATTAATCCATTAATTGAATTTGGATTTCGGGGTGTCACATCCTCTCCCCCTTCAAAGAAGCTTCGTCCCCGAAGCTTGGGTACGACGAATTACAAGCAAACGGTGAATGGAAACAACGTTATGACAAGAGGTTCAAGAACGAATTCTTTTGGTTAATCTCAAAAGATTTCACAAGAGTTTCAAAACAAGAATGAAGGCATATGAAATAAAAGATTGGCAAGAGTTTTAACAAACGGATGTTTTGGAGCATCACGAACTCTAATCTTAACACAAAAACCAACTTCTAGCCAACCACTAAGAACAAGACAACCAACACAAAACACCCACCACTACTACTAGGTTAACTAAACAGCAAGACAACAAACAAAACAAGCATAAAAGCAAACAACAAACAACCAACAACTGCAACGACGGCTAAGGAGATACAACTGCTAAGGAAAAAGGCGAACAAGGTATCCACAGCTTCACACTAGAAAGACTCGCTCTCCGACTCCTCGGACTCTTCATCAACTTCCCCTCTGTGACTCGAACTGGCTTCGATCTGGTCTAGCCTATTTTTCACAGCGACGAACTGCGTCTTCATGTAGGCGAAGCCCTCCTCGATCATGTTGTTCTGCTGACGAATCAAGGCGACAACACGCTCTTCGTGCGACATGGAGTCGTGCTCCCTCTTGGTGAGAGCTTCTCTTCTTCGTTGGTTCTCTTCGCTTTCCAAGTCGCTCTCTTCGGCTTCAACGGCTTCTGGTGCTCCCACTACATCCTCACGATCAGCTTCATCTCCGGCTTCCTCATCACCTCCCAAGCTCTGAACGACGAGGCTCAACTTCCCGGCATGGATTCCAAGCTCAGGTGCCAACTCTGTCCTTTCTTCAGGTGCTTTTCTTGCCACTTCTTCAAGCGTGATGTAATCACCATCATCCAGCTGAAACAAATTACAACTCCGAAGATTGGTGGCATCCAACACCAACTTTCCCACGGCCTTCGGAAGACAACCATCCACACTGACACCCTTCCTAACCAAGATCCAACTCAACACCATCCCATACGGTAGGCTTTTCCGATTGTGATCCCGGCAGAAAACCATGTGTTGCAACATCAAAGCTGGCAAGTTGAACTTAACCATGTTCTTGAGGCAAAAGGCAAAAGTGCACTCCAACTTCCCCGACAACTTGCTCTTGTTGTTGTTAGGCAACAAACAATCCAATACCAACATAACCAAAATACTTTGTTCCGCATTCAACCACTTTTTCTCCGGCCTAGAAGCTTGAGTGAAACCACTCGTACGGCCCAACAAGTAGCTCAAATAGTCCCGGTACCCCATGGTATCCGTACTAATCCAAGAATGACCGCTATACTGAGCAACTCCTGAA
Source organism: Ipomoea nil (assembly GCF_001879475.1). Classification (NCBI taxonomy): domain Eukaryota; kingdom Viridiplantae; phylum Streptophyta; class Magnoliopsida; order Solanales; family Convolvulaceae; genus Ipomoea; species Ipomoea nil. The sequence goes on along the minus strand of NW_017616592.1, from coordinate 1,839,061 downwards.
GCAGTCAAACTCAAAAGCTGAGCTAGCCTCTTTTCAGAAAGCACCAACTTCACACCTCTCACTTTAGAAGTGATCTCAAGCTTATCACCCTCCTTTGTCACAACCATGTGACGATAAAATTCCTTAACTAAACTCGGGTAAGTCTCGGCCCTTATGGCGAGAAACCCATCCAACAAACCCTGAAATCTAAGCATATCCAACAAGGAATTAGGAAAAGATTCCGGGTCAAAAGCTTTACCTTCAAGAACAAGGTAGTGGGCATCCACCCATTCCGCTTTCCTAGCCAAACTTGACCTTCTAGGAATGGTAGGAGATGACCCAAAGCTCAACAAAAGGTGCCCACAACTTCTCCTCTCTCTCTCGCGATTCTCTCTCCCTCTCTCGCTGCTTCCTCTTTCGCTCGGCTTCTCGGCGAACCAGGTGGCACAGCGGGGTGGCTCCGGCGGTGCGTCGACGGTGAATGGCGGCGATACGGCGATGGGCAGGTGGTGGTTGCAAGTTACAGGTGAAGCTACGGGTAGTGGGGGTGGTCTCGGATACACACGGGTGGGTAGAAGGGAAGAAGAAGGGAAATTTGAAATTTTAGGGATTTGGGAAAATTTGGGAAAAAGATGATTTAATTTGGGGATTTGGGTAAAGTGGGAATTTATGGTTTAGATGGAATTAAAATTGGGTAGGTTTTAAGGAAGGCAATTAGCTCAAGTGATTTTGAGGTTGGGTTGACAAAAAATAGGCCTGGGTTTGAAACTCAACGGTTACAATTAAACATTTGGCTTAACTTTTAAGCTACATAAGAAAGGATTTTTGGTATGAATTGGCTATCTCCAATTTCAAAGAATACTTGGAAAATTTAGGGGTTTCACAAGGAATTGTTGTAAGAACAACTAAGTATAAGGATTGTAGAATTGACTCAAGTACAATTCATTCCAAAGATGGATAGGTAACTTCACAACGAAACTTATATGCCAAACTAAGGAAGTTACTTAGCAAGAAGAGTTTACACTAAGCTTCAAAAGAATCACTACCAAAGAAAACATGACAAGGATTGCCAAGTAACTCAAATAGACAACGACGAAACACAAGATAACACTCAAGACAACAAAGAATACGATGCTCGCGAAAAATAATGATAGGCTAGGGGAAAGGGTTACCTGCCAACTCCTCTTCCATCAAGCCCTCCGACTCAGCCTGCGAACGCGCCATCACGAAGACCCTCCCGGGTGGCCTAGCTCCAACTGCTCCGCGACCCGAACTACATCCCGATGCTCCTCCGGCTCCCGGGGGTAGCGGCAACGCTCTCTGACCACTGGCTAGGAACACTCCGCGACTTTGTGACTACGATCTCCACATCGGAAAGACCGAAGCACTTGGCCATGACAATCTTGGCCCGCGTGCAACTTCCCACATCTTCGGCACGGAAACAACTTAGCTTGATCCCCTTGCTCCATCCTTTAAGGTCCTTGAGATGAAGATGACACGTTATTGGCCTGAAAACCTGGTCGTGACTTCTTAAAGGTGGAAGAACCTCCGCCCTCAGTCCTCTTCCTAGCTAACTCGTACGATCCTCTCTGAATCTGCTGCACGCGATACAGATCAGTGGCACACACGTAAGCGTCCTTAAGAGAACTCGGCCTACTCACAGTCAAAGCTTTTCGTGCCTCATAGTTCAAACCGGTCACGAATTTCTCGACTTTAGCGAGTTCTGTAGGCACGAGCATCCTCGCAAAACGTGCCAACTCTAAGAACCTCTTGTGGTATTCAACCACAGACATGGATCCTTGCTGCAGGTGGAGAAACTCTTCATACATGGCGGCTCGCACATCTGCCGGGTAGAACCTCTCGCACATTCTGTCCTTGAGCGCGGACCAGTCGAACTCAGGTTCTTCAAGGAAAGCCGGACCTTCATGGATCCACCACAAATCCGCTTCATGGCAAAAGTAAAACGTTGCCAATTCCACTCTTCTCTTCCTTAACCACTCTTCCAAGACTACCGGGTCTTCCTCACCGGCGAAAGTTGGCGGCCTATGTCCCGACACCAAGCGACCTATATCACGGTGCCCAGCAGGTTGAGGAGGCGGCACATCGTGATTGTTGTTCGGCAAAGCTTCACTGAGCGTCTGCATAGTCTGTGTCAGCTGGTGGAGATTCTGAGCGAGCTGCTCGTTTGTCGGGGTCTCCGGGGTGCGTGCTCGGGGACAAGGAGGCATCACAAACTTCTACAACAACAACACGGTTATCAAAAGATAGTAAACAAGCAAAGAACAGAAAGCAACACTCAGCTCACCGTGCAACCTAGAGTCCTAAGCCTAACACTTAGATTCTTAAGGTCGCTTAAAGGTCTCAAACCACACTTAGCCACTTAGAAAGTCTAGACTTAACTCTTCCTAGGCTCAAACCTAGGCTCTGATACAAACTGTAACACCCCCTAAAAACATGCTATATAAAAGCCTTAAACATGCAGATAACACAACTAAACAACTAACACAACGGAAGACTAAAAGATAACTGGATAAACATAAATCCAAGTCATGGGGTGTTATGCCACGTTCACCAACAAGGATGAACGCTACGGCAATATCTGCATTATTTACAACTATCCAAAGTCTCAAAAGTCTACAACTAGATCGGCACACAGGCCATAAAACAAATGGGAGAAGCTATGCTAAATGGCACTAGACTGCACACTCGCCTAGACATCACCTGAAAGAACACAATAAAACATGGGACGTCGCCCGGTCAGCGAATAATGCTGGTAACCCACCAATACATGTGAAATAACATACATAGGTAAGATATAAGTTGTAAAGCCATTTTCGAAACGGAATACATATACATAAGTGCAAAACCAAGAGTAATAGCCAACACAAGACTCAACACTCTCAAGGATAACATGGGAACACATCCCAAGACCACAAAGAACAACATGACTCACAAGAAGAGTCAAAGTATGATCTATCATCACACAATAGATCAAAACCCGACTTGCACAACGCAAAGGAATAAGACTCACCCACGGCATCACATGCCAAGGCAACACTTGCCTTTGTGACTACACACGTCACAAGAGAAGAATTCACAACCACGGCTACACAAGCCCTCGTGACATCACCCATCACGAGTTGATATGCCTTCCTTATGCCTGGTTCCAACCTTATGGCTACCCCCAACCTTGTTTCTTCTTTCCAACCATTACCTCCAGGACCCCTGTACTTCTTAGTTCAACCTTTTCCCTCCTGGGACCGTCATCCCCCACCAACAAACCACCAACAAGACCACCAATTTCATAGTACACGAGGGTTCCGTACACACACACGGCAACACATGCCACCCAAGAATCACGTGAACCTTACACAAAGGTCACAACTCTATAATCACGTCACGGCCACCACGAGGACCGCCGCAATACCTTGGTGATTAAGGCCCCATAAACCGAAATTGTGCAATCCAGGTAAAGCCACACACGCATCACATCTCAACAAGAATCAATCATCGGATCACAAGGAAGATACGAGACATACTCAATCAAGGAATGGGTCACAGCCCACAACAACAACGATGAATAACACAAGTTACCATCAACCAATCGAAAGGTACAAACAACACACACGCTAGCATTTAAACACCGAACTAGCATGCTCATCAAACGGGTAAATGAAAGGTAGTTCCGAAGAACACACAAGACTCATCACGGTTCAACGAAACACAATGTTGAACACTTAGCACGATTCAAGACACCAAAACCTACGTGGATTCCTACCATATAGTTCTAGACATACGAAACATCAAGAAGACACTCAAATGGTTCCACAAAAGAACATCGGGAAGTCCAAATACCAAATACCGAGTCAAAAGAATCACGGGGAACAAATCTCCAACATCATCATAACACGTACCTGCGGGTAGGCCCACGGGTAGGCCTCTACCCGCGGGTACAGGCCACCCTTCTTGTGTACCCCGCGGGTGGGCGGCGGGTTGGACCCCTACCCGCCGTTCCGCCCGCGGGTACACCCATGTACCACAACAACACACTTCGCGAATTTTCATCTCCAAACTTAAATTCAAGTCCAAAACATGCCAAATCTCACCCAATACAACAAAATGACTTGAATCATAGGAAATGCCAAGCAATGGCACAAATGAACCCTAAACACAAGCTCTAGATATGCATTTTCACAAGACAA